>NC_058021.1:38627702-38927702 GCF_019176455.1 Solea senegalensis | reverse complement strand
ATGGTTTTATGGTCTTTTCCCATTAAAACACAAACATGTGAGGGACGATAAGAGCAGGAGTGTTGCAGGCTGATAAAAGTAGCCCAAATTAATCAGGATTAAACAACTAAAGCCCAAACTTTTCACTGCAAATTATGCATTGAGAGCTGCAGGAAGTGGCAGAAATGCTGACCGCTGACCATCTATTTACATTATTTTTAATCTTAATCTTGTACTCGTGCAATACAACTAAAGACATTCTATTCTATTAGGGTTGTATTTATTTTTGTTTTGTAATAATCAGTCAGCAGATAACTACAAAACAGATCCTATTCTGCAGAAATATTCAAGTTAAGTTATTAAAATACATGTATTGATTATGGATTACCGACTATTTCCTTAACAATTTATGAAAAACTGTTGGGGATGGAAATTCTCTGCTGGATTAAGGTGCATCGATAAGTATTTTAAAATAATATTGATTAGACAAATGCCTGTGTTAAGAAGAAGGACATTGAGGTTGGTGTTTTGGAGGGGAAATTATCTTTAATTAGATAAAATATCGTTTACCATCGTGACATGAATGCCATGGAGGTGGAAACAATGGGAAATCAAATTAGGGTACCAGATTGATGAGTGTCATGACTATAACTATTAAAACCTTAATTATTAGCAAATAATTTCACCACTAATGTTCAATTCTCTCTCGAATCATGTTGAATGTCAAACTGTATCATTGGAAACTTGACTGCTAACAGTATTGATGAGTGTCATGACTATAACTAGTAAAACCTTAATTATTAGCAAATAATTTCACCACTAATGTTCAATTCTCTCTCGAATCATGTTGAATGTCAAACTGTATCATTGGAAACTTGACTGTCGTCTAACAGTAAAGGATATAGATCAGAGTCTTTGTTTAGAACGAATTTGTCAAAACAGATTTGAAAACATTTCATTATTGTGTTATCTTTGAATTCACATCAAAGCTTTAAATAGACTTGGCGTTATTGCACAAAACTTAACTGCTGTGATACTGACAAATAATAGTGTTTCCTAAATCTGGGATAAACCAGACAGGAGTGTCCCCTTATTGCCTTTATTTATACACTACAAGCCACTGAGCCTCAGCGGTGTCTATGGTCATAAACATCGTATATCTTTGTACAAAAAACATCATTTTAATACAATATTCCCCAGGTAATGGCTTCAATCAACACTTATCTCAGGGTGCGAAACAACTCCACATCAGCATGATTAAATATTGCAAACCACAGCACACACCATTCACTATCACTGAGGGAGGTTTTACTTCCACCTGGTGTGTGAAATAGCCTGGAGGTTAAACAAATGCTTTCTATAAATGATTAGCTAATGACAGTCACAGTCAAGAAGACACTCGTCCAACAGGCCTGTATTTGTGCCTGTACGGGCCTTTTTTCCCATGAAAGATATTTAGATAAAGCACCGGCGTCATTAATCAAATTAAAGTATGAATTCTCTGTGATGGCCTTCAATGGATATCAACATATCACATAGAAAATAATTCACATTTCTTAAAAAGAAAAACTGTGTGACAGTTGCTCTATACCCAGAAAATGTTTTTAAATTTAAGTTGTAGTTTCACAACGACTTTATGTATAGAGATGAGCAAGAGTGGCGATGTCCAAGGAAAAACATGTCTTACTTACAACGGCGAAATATCCATCTTCCAAAAATAAACAGACATTTAATTAAGAAGTGTTATAAAACAGACACTGGAGTGGAATGATTTAAGTGCAATGCTATCAATACCACATTGACAAACTGTTAATGCAAAGTCAAACTTTTCAAGTAGATATTTCTGTAAATGCTATACAGGAAATGGTTTTATCAACCTATTTATTAACCATTGTAAAGAAAATTGTACATGCCTTTAAAACTCTAAGGAACAGTAATATGCCCTGAAGACAACATTACTCTGCAGCAGTTGCTGCTCATTGACTCTGTATTTTTTTACATCCCAGAATGATGACTCCACTGTAATGACAGCAGCTGGACAAGAACGTTACCTATGTATATAAATAACGGTTACCTTTTCCCCAGCAGGTCCAAGGGGCCCTGCTTCTCCGTTGGGTCCTGATCGACCTTTAGGACCTTCAGGACCATCTTCTCCTCGGGACCCAATCATGCCAAGCTCTCCCTGTTGCATGAGCAGAAAGAACCAACACAGTGAGTAAGTGTTGCCATGCATATTTACGTGACATCTGATGTTATTTCACTGAGGAGACTCACCCGGTCTCCTTTGATTCCCATGTCTCCCTTGAAACCTGGGAAACCGTCCTCACCCTAAAATGAGACAAAGATTGTTTGTGCATTTATTTATTGTGTCTTTTAAATGATGTGTTGACATCAATTGTTGAATCCCACTTCTTGTATTTAGTGAGCATCTTAAAAAAGAAAAAAATCTGACTGCCACTGTGGAGCACAGGACCAATGCTGCTCTCTGCTGGTCAAAAAGTGGAACAGCATGTGTAGCATACTTGGGTTAAAGGGTTGCTCTCTTGCTGTACCACTTTTCACACTCTCTACAATAAGCACCAGCAAGTTTTGTGAGGAAATATTATGATGCAGAAACTACAAAACTAAAAAAAATGCATCCAATGCAAGGATTTCTTTCTTTATTTTTTACAAATATAATAACGACACACTGAATTCAGATCCATAAAAGTGACACCAAAGAACACCTATGTGAAACTTGTATGTAAATCCAAACGTATAGCTCTGGTAAACACAATCATGAGAATGCTGAAAGCCACTGTACACTTCCGCCTAGGATTCCTCTTTTTTCTTTGACACTGTGTTTCCAGTCCGTCACCTGTCCATGTTTTCAACAGAATCTGATGCATAATGCAACAGTGTGTGTGTCTGTTTCTAGTAAGTTGAAACACACACACACACACACAGCCACATTCACACGACACCTGAGGTAAAGTGCATCCTTTATTCATAACAAGCCCTTTCTCCTCAAGGTTTTGGCTTTTGAACCTCTTTCTATAAATAATTCAATAAAAAACTGGTATGAATACCTGTCACTGCAGAAAGAACAATGCACCGCAGTCTCATAATTGATTTTATGAAGCAGTGTACGTGTATTGGTCATCTTAAATAAACGTCAGGCATACTAAGAAGCAGCTTGGATTAAATCCTACATGGTGACACACACCAACACTTCAAAAGCACTTGAGATCAAGTGCAGTGTTCTTTGAGACCAGGCTTGATCATCGCAGCTTTACAAACTTCAAAAAACGCATAGAGGGTCACTCCAAGTCTCAGCCTCCACTGAAGATTACTATCGGGTGACCTCTGCGTGGTGCTTCCTGTCGGTCTCTTCAGCTCAAAAGATTTTAAAACAAAGATCGAGAGCCGCAGAGACAGACAGAACAACTGAGACATGAATACATTTCAAGTATACACAAACTTTATTTTGCCCTCTTCACCTTCTTGATAAAACTAAGTTTCAACCACAAAACACAAAGTGTGGCTTGGTTATATAGCCAATCTTTCCTGCCTCTGACACAAATAAACCCCACATTAATTATATTGAAAGGCTGAGGATAACTACATCTGCTCAATCTACTGCATTAATACACTATATGATATCATTTCTTTCCAGTGTTTGAGTCACAATCTCATTTGGCTGCTCACTTGCTCACACTACATGGTGGTAAGTTAAGAAATGACGTGTGTACCTTCTCTCCCTTTGACCCCTTCAGACCACGGACTCCATCAGCTCCCTGTTGAACCGGAGACATTACAGCCATGAGATAAATTCAGCACAGTTATGTACGGCAGAGTGAGAGGAAAGAGTCTGAACTCCCCAAAGGGAGTCGATCATAAACCGCACCTTCACGCCACGAGGGCCAGGATAACCGATAGGACCCTGTGGGCCTGATGAACCCTGTAGAAAAGAAAGCAGAGTTGGTTTATTCAATCACCAACTGCATGTCATTAATAGCTATTTACTGTATACACTGGTATTCATTAGTTATTTTAGTGCAGGCAGCTGTAGAGTATTAATCCAAATGTTCTGTCAAATACTGACACTCATATAATAAATTAACAGCATTATTACAAAAATATTTATACACTTTAGACACAACGAAAACATGTACTTGAATTCTCCATTTGTGTGCACCTATTAATTACTACTACTATTATTCTTACAATAAATAAGTGCTATGATTTCTGCTTGTTTCCCCAGAAGCAAAAATAAATAAATACGTAAATAAAAAAATACAAGCACAATCATAGAGCTTCAGAAGAATAGTTCCGCTTTGTATTATCAAGGGAAACAAATTCATTTTATCTGAACAATTTCCTGAGAAAAGAAGCTACTTTAGTTTAGGAACTGCACGACCATACTCGTGTTGTCTTTTCACCACAGTAACACATTAAAAACACCTACTTGTGCTCCTTTCTCTCCAGCCGGCCCCTCTTTACCAGGATGACCCTGTAAAATAACAGTTGGTAAAGTGGTTAATGGTGGTTGTTGCATTTAAACTGAAAATAGCGAATGCAAAATAAACTGCTGGACGTAACAAAGACAATGTTGTGTTACTGTGTATAGAATATAGAGAAAAAGAGGCTTCTTTGCTGTTCTTTGAAGATGTGATTAAAAGGGGTGACTTGACTGTTTGGTTACCAGAAAAGGAAGTACTGAACCTAATGAGTGTGGTGTTTCTAAAATTCACACTGTTGTTTCTTAGCAAGGGTTTGTACTTTTATGTTGTTATTTCTGAGGAAAAACCACAGAAGGGAAACTGAAAACTATATTCATTTGTTCATCATTTGAACTTCCTCTGTGCAGCACACTGACCATTGTGGCTTGAGGCTGGAGCCTGTAATAGTTGAGCTGGAGAAGAAGTCTGACATTTACCTTTAGAGATCCTTAACTGTGTCTTCTTCCAAATCCCTGCAGCCTTTTCTAGACTAACTTTTTTAAGTGATCCAAAAACATTGAATCAGCAGAAACTGGACTTTGTTTGAAGTTTGCTTGAATATACTTGAACAGAAGAGAATACAATTTGTAGTTTTCAAGTCCAGT
Source organism: Solea senegalensis (assembly GCF_019176455.1). Lineage (NCBI taxonomy): Eukaryota > Metazoa > Chordata > Actinopteri > Pleuronectiformes > Soleidae > Solea > Solea senegalensis. The sequence continues at coordinate 38,922,637 of NC_058021.1, read as the reverse complement.
TGCTACTGATTTAATGGTTTTAGGATAGCTATGACTTTCATAAATGATACTACTATGATAATAATATTTACTGACACTATACTGTAAGTCATGCTCGGGGATCTACATGCTGGTCTCAACCTGCTTCGGTGTCAATAGCTTGATGGATACAGCATATTACAATGAATCTGAAAGATGTTATATCATATAATGCACACGTGTGGGAACCTTTGTGTTATGCGTTCATTTAAAAGCCTAAGAAATAACAATGGTCCAAGGTTTGCAGAAGTGAAGTGGTGTAATTTGTGATTCATGTCAAACTGATACACTATATGTATGTATATATACAGGTAATAAGAGCACGCACAGGAGGCCCATCAGCTCCAGGTAATCCCGCCAACCCCGACCTGCCCAGAGGTCCCTGCACGAGACAAAGAAGACAACAAACAAGGTCAAACATCAGAGGGCACAAACAAGACGCCAGCAGTGCAACACAAAGCACCTTTTGACCTTTACTGTATCACTCGTTCATGGCTAATAAAGTGGTTTCAATCAAACACAGTTCCAACAGCAGAACTCCACCATGCACGTTTGTGTAAATTCAAATAACAGACAAAGGAAAAGTGACGTACTTTTTCTCCAGGTGGTCCAATAGGGCCTTGAGGTCCAGGAAGACCCTGTGAGGAGGAGACGCACAAATATACATTAGAGCTCAATGCTCAAACACATGTTATTTTTGCTGTATACTGCATACATATACATATATATATATATATATATATATATATATATATATATATATATATATATATATATATATATATATATATATATATATATATATATATATATATATATGTATATATATATATATATATAAATATATATATATATATATACGGTACATACACATATAGCTGGTGAAGAAATGTTAAGATTGTACGAGTTGGTTCAGAAGACATATTATCACCTGGAATGCTTGTGGAAATGCATACACTAAAATATGTGTGCACATTTTCTGTGTATTCATGTCCCTGTGGCTATCTAATGTGTGCATATGTGTGTGTGTGTTGCAGTGTAATTTGAGGCACTGAAACTTGCTCCAACACGTGTGGCAGCGTCGCAGGAATTCCACCAACATGAATAAGATGCTTTCAAATGGATCAACCCCAAAAAAATTCCCCTCTCCTCCCAAGGTAAACCCCTGATGTGTGTGCACACACACACGCTTGTGTATTTTGTGTCCAGTGAGAGCTCAATGGACAAGCGAGAGACAGGTGGGCACTGAGCAAAAAGCACATTTTAAAAATGCCGAATGAAGACAATATGTTTCAACAGTTTTTTTTGCTGCCTTCAAATGTAATTTTAAAAACACAGCGCTGTCTTTTACACGCGGCAGTAAATGGCTTTACACCCTGCTGTGAAAATAAAGCCGTTCGAATGAGCATCTCATTCCTCAAATGAACCTCTGCTCACAAACAGTGGGTGAAAACTAAATCTGCTTTTCTGTCTGTGTGTCTGTGTGTGTGTGTGTGTGGAGCTTGTTTTATATCATGTGCATCTATACTGCACGCTCTGTGTTCATCGTGGTGGGTGGGACTGTGTATGATTGCCTTTATTTACCTGTGTTCCTGGGGTTCCTTGCTGCCCAGGTGGGCCTGGTTCTCCTTGTGGTCCCTGAAAAAACAAGGAGGCTGTCAAAGACTAGACACCAAACCCTGGTCCCAGAGTAATCCTCTGTCCCAAATATCACCAACCCCCAAACTGCACACATCAGTGTCACTGTGAACAGCCAGGTGGACTCTATCCATATGTCTGCCCAGCAACAGTGTAAATTACTGTGGCACTTAAATGTGCTTTTTATCTGCTGTTCAGAATGGCACTGAAATGTAAGAGGATAAGTAATACTGAATTACTAAATGACTTAGTGAAATTAAGGCAAAGAAGCAGCATTATCCTTCTTTACCATATTCTCATTTAGAAATAATGTAATACAGATGGAGGTAAAGCAGACGGTAACCCTCTTTAGCATCAGTTAGAGTTAGAAAGTTAAAGATTAATTCATCCCTGGATTGTTTAAGTGGTTATAGTCACAAGTTAGCATGCACCCTTGTGCTTCCTCGACGTTCTCCAAATCGACTGAGCGACGTGTCTGTAGTTGCTTTCTATTGAAGAAAGAAAACTGCCTGTGAAGAGATTAATGGGTCTGTCTCTTGCAAGTCGGATTTCTGAGGATGTAACATCAGGCCAAAAAAAAAAAGAAGCGCTGTGAAAAATCCTGTGAGGGACATTTAAAAAAAGTCACGTTCATCCTTTTCTGGGATGAAGAGCTGTGGTGGGAAGACCTTGATTGTAACAGATGGATACATGCCGAGGAGTATGTGGCCTTTTTCTGAAGCTCTTGTGTTTTTTAGGGCAGACACAATTCGATCAATCGCTTATTAAATTACTAAATTAATCATATAACAGACATTTCTGTCTAATTGAGATAAGAACTGACAGAAGAATCAATTATGAAACTAATGATTAGTTTTTGCCCTGAAGTTTTTTATTTGGTTTCGTTTAACTTCAACCAGTGAAAATAATACGTCCCACTCTGTCCCGCCTGCTCTCCCGTCAAAGCTTCAGCAAATGCTATATTATTAAATCATGTGTGAATCACCTGTAGGAAAACACTTTGGGATTGCGAAGAGGATTACAAATTAGATAAAACGACAAATAGGCATTAAATGTGAGGCTGTGGGTAGATCTGTGCCCCTAAGTCAATATTTTGCCTTTAACAATATTCATCTTGTATGACTCTTATTATAAGTTGGCAGCAAAAAACCAACAACAAACTTTAGCTCTTAATCCTCGGCTTCCTTTCAAGTGGCCACACTTCTCACCTTCTCACCTCCTCTGAACCGAGGAGTGACCTTTAATCTCACAGCTGTGCCTCCTTAATGGGTCTGAACAATGTAAACTACACCAAGGTAAACTGTGTGTGTCCAAGTGTACACACACACAGCTGCGCACAACTCAGTTCTGCAGGAACGCTGACTGACGTTTCACAGATAAATCGTTCGTACCATGTTTCCTTTAGGACCATGAGGCCCGTCAATTCCAGCAACACCCTGAGAGAGACAGAGAGATCAGATAAGACACATGTATACCACAGGAAGTGATGTCAAAAAAGGGGATGGCAAAGACGACGCTACATACAGGAGATCCAGGGGGTCCTGGAGAACCACGAGGTCCCAGCAAACCTCTAGGACCCTGTTAAAAGGGAGAAGCAATGACTTAAAATGCACTTTGTTCATTTTATTTATGACAATATGGCAATTTCTTCTAGTGGTCATTTCGCCGCTTGTTGGAAATCCCATATGAATGGAAAAGCATGATGAAATAACACCAACAACAAACAAGCCTTACACTCTCTCCAGATAATCCTCGGGGCCCGACCTCTCCGTCTTCGCCCTGAGGGAGCCACAAGATAACAATCAGAGAAAAATCTCCTGAATTGGACACTGAGATGTTACGCTGCTCTCTAGTTTAAACCAAACAAATTCACCATTAATCATAGGCTCTTAAAAGTGCTTATTGTTTGGGGCCTAATGTCCACCAAAAAGAAAAAAACAAAACATTTTTAAAATATAGTCACAGCCCTGTTGTGGATATGGGGGCGGGGGTTAGTTGCAGGGGGAGGAAGGGTTAAAGACAAACTCTCCTCCTCCTCAGATCCACCCAGCTGCTGCAGCCTGAGGGCCACAGCTCATGTCAAGGAATATATTAGTGGGTCACTTCAGCTTAGTGATATAAAGAAAAAAAATAATAATAACAATAATAATAATAATACTAATTAAATGTCAAGTAAAAAGAGGAAGTTCTCACTCTCTGTCCATCCTCTCCTGGAGATCCTGTGGGTCCCATTGGCCCTGACTCCCCCTGAGATGAGAAATGGGAATAAAAGAGACGAGTGAAAAAGATTCAGGATCATTTATAACATAACCGACTATAAGGATGTACATTGTGGACATTGTTGTTGTTATTGCAACCTACAGAAATATTTAGTAGTGCTGGTTCAGTCACTGTGTGCTTCTAAAGCGCCGTCAGAAAATGTGTTTCATTCTACAAACATGGCTTCAGTGCAACTACATCACATCTGTCTGATTACTGCAGGTGAATTAACAGAATTAGACAAATTAAACTTCATTCATCATTCAATTATTCAACTCATTTCATTGCCGTTATTGACTCATCTCAGTGAAGTTTAAGTGGTCACTCAGCGTTGTGTTTTTACACAGCTAAAACATAAGAATCTGTTCAAACAAAAGAGGACAAATCCTCAATAACTAGGACGGTTTGTTTTGATGCCAGTTCTGTGACATAAACTGTTTTTACTCAGTGAAACAACAACGTTGTTGTTCTAGAAGCTGGATTCTGACAAACTGAAGTGGTGACTTCCACCACACTGTGCTCACCCTGTGACCCTTTTCACCAGGCAGGCCGGGGAGTCCATCAAAGCCTCGGTCACCCTGTGACAATGCAGAGCAGAGTAAGTCACCAGACAACACAGCATCACAGTAAGTTACTCATCACAGTGTGCAAACAACAGTACCTTAGAGCCTGACTCTCCAGGCATCCCCCGGGCACCGTCGGCTCCGGAGCGACCCTTAAAAACAAACAAAACATTTTAACATGATAGGATGACAAATTGTAAGAAATTTAATACATTATAATACTTTTTTTTTTTATTTGCTTTCTGCTGCATACGTTGTTGTCTACCACGCTACTTTAGACGTGACAGTTTTATCAAATAGTGACATTCTAATGCATTGCTGTACCCCACTGCAGGATTTTATTGATTTGGAAGAAAGCCGCTCTTGCTGGGGTCCAGCTGGTTTGTTAGATTGTGCAAAGGCTTATCAGTAATAAAAAGGAATTAAATAAACATATGCAGCGTAAAGCGGCAAACATTGTGGAACAGTGGAGCAGATGATATTGCTGTAGCACAAGTCACTGATGGACGTCACAGGATGAGGTGTTGGAGGATTAGGAACAGGCAAACTATAACATGAATATGTTTATTAATCTGATATGACTCTTGCAGCGATAGATAAATACATTTTTGTGATTTCCTTTTCTTGGCTGCTATATAAGGATTATATGAAATGACAATTTGATTCTTATGCAGCAGCAGATGAGTATGTTATAATTAACGTTCATATAATTAGAGTTTATCACATTTGCAACATGAATCAAGCTTGGTTGATTAATGTGCCGATGACTTGTTCGTGTTTATGACTTGCAGTATGGCAGTATGGCCCTGTAAAGTGACACTAATTGGCATTTTCAGACAGATTAACAGTGCGGCTATTGATCCGAGGACTGGAGACAGCGCAGGTCCTTTAAGCACATTTCACTCTATTGTTAGTTTAACCTGGAAATAAGCCTCTCAGCTTTGGAGCAGTGGCCACAAGTACAAACAACCACACAACAACAAACACAGAGGCATGTGAGTACACACTGCTGCACAGTCAGAGTGTTGCAGGTCACTGAGTTCACTCACCCTCTTGCCAGCTTTGCCGAGTTGTCCTGGAGGCCCCTGGATGCCACGAGGACCCTGCGCGGACACAAAATCCACTTACTGATTGACAGACTAATAACCTGGGATGTGGCCTAAAGAAGCAGATGAATAACATTGTTGTGTATATCAGTAGTAGCATCAGTCGTTTCTCACCTGAGGGCCAGGGTCTCCGCCTTCACCTTTTAGTCCAGGACTACCAGGTAGACCCTAAAGAGCGAGAGATACACAATTCAGGTTCCTTCACTTTGTGACCAATGCAGTTGCTACAAAACAGATGATTAAAAGTAGAGAGAAGAAAACAGCAGATGGCGATGTTTAGCTAATTATGCACTTTCCTGACGCATGTTCATGTGAGGAAAATGATTCCCCACATTCCTTTGCTAAGATGTATAACCAACCAAGGTAGAAAATTGACAGTTTGATCACCTTTAACATCTTATAAATTCTACACCTCTGTGTGTTTTTCTTCTAAAACGAGCATCAAAGGCAAGAACACAACCAGACTTTGTTGTCTTTTAGCATATATTTAAGTCTAAAACTGCAATCCCAAATTATTGGTACAGGCCAGGATGTTGGGAATACTCTGTACTGTAATCTGTCTGCAGACGAGCCTGGATTGAAAGCTCGTAATTTGGCAGTTACACATAGACGTTTAGTGTCGTAAAATAGCCTTAGTGTCTGAAAAGCTGCCTTTTAAACATCTACTTAGATCATTTTAGAAAGGTACATTTGAGGCAAAACACAAACGCCTCAACTTCCCTTCCACAGTTCTTTGCATCTGATGATTGCCATGTCATTTCAGATCAATATTCTTGGCCCTGTAGGCTACAAATGGCAAATCTGAAACTGAGTCGTGCTTTGTGCCTTTTCCTGCAGCAGATAAATAGGAGATCATGTATCAACAAGCCCAAGAGAGGAGAGGGATGGGGGGGCAAAATGAAATTTTCTTGGCAGCAGATAGCACCTACCAGGCAGGCAGTGTGGTCACTGAGCCACCAGGTGCTGATGTAACAGTGTTACAAGACAAATAATGTGTTCTCTGCTCTTTCTCCCGAAAACTAATAAAATATACAAACATATAGCTGCACAAGCAATGAAGAATGACAATAGTATGAATGCACAGTTTGTGATTGCAGAAAACTAGTTTTTATATTTATATATCACAGGAAAAGAAGCTTAAATTCACTTTGAAGCGTCAAAATATGTCAGTGTATGGCAACTTTTTCTAATTATTAAATGCAAACAAAGTTGGGAAAAATGACAAAGCAGAGACTCACCACTGGTCCTGATCTTCCTGTCAAACCCATCGGCCCAGGGGATCCCCTCATAGCCAGCTGCAGGTCAGACACACAGACACAGGCAAGGACAAGGTCAGGTTCCATTCAGTTTCAAATAAAATGCCCTTTTTGTTGGCCTTTCTCTTTGCATTTCCATATCATCTGTCTAGTTTTTGCCCTTGAATATTTGAGCAGGAGTACGTGAGAGACATAAATCAGTCTTTGGTGGCATCACTTTCACTGCACATGCTTGATTATTCAGGATCATTATTCATCCTAACTGTTATGTACTGTGCATCTGATTACATAATAATACAATATTAGGGCTGGATGATATGTCCAAAAAATGTATTAAAAGAAAATTGTGTATTTAAATGTCTTTATGGTCAAAACAAACATTGGCATTTGTAAAACACATTTATCTGTTGCACAAAGCATAAACATTATATCATTATATACTGGACCTTTGAATTATTAACATTGAAGAAAATTATATCATAAATATATTGTCATTTAATTATTTCCCAGTCCTACACTGTGTACATTCTCTACCTGCTGTTTTGTGATTTAATGAGCCCACATCGCTTGGTTCACTGTGGTGTTTGGGGCTGCAGAACCCAACAGGTTCTTTAAACACTCCACAGTTTCTCTCGCTCTCTCTTTTTTGTTCCTTCCTCGCTCATCTCACACATGCCCAAAGACACTTCCTCCACCTGTCAGTTCAGGCCACCCACAGGTCAAAAGCCCCTGGAGTATTTTTAACAGTCTCTCCTGTCCATCTGTTCAAAGTGGACTTTTTTTTTTTTATGCCGCTGCTCTTCAGCCTGCTCGGCATGTCTCATTTTAGCCTCAAAAGGCCAAATAAACACAGTGTGGCCCCCTCCCCTCTACACTAAAATGCTGTCCCCCTTATCCTTCCCCTCCTTCCACTGTACAGCTGTGTGTGTAGGCAGCTGAGCAGGGGCGGGGGGTTTGTTTAATGTCCTTGTCTACTTACTCTGGCCTGGGAGAGGATGGCCTGGGCTTGGGCTTCCTGGGCTGACACCACCGGACCCTTCTCACCATCTCCGCCAAAACGGAACTGTTGAAGGCACACAAACAAATAGATTGTTATCTCGAGTAAATACTCAGGACATTCGCCTGGTTTGGAAAGTACCTCATTCTATTCTGAACACTTACTGGTAACATTAGCATGGTACCAGGAGGCCCTGGTAAACCATCAGCCCCAGGGAGTCCAGCACGGCCGGGAGGGCCCTGCAACCCAAAGAGACACAGAGTCATTCAATGAGCATCACATTTAAGATGAACTCTGACACAGGGAAGAAAGGGAAAAAAATAAATAGTAATGTATGTAATTTATGTTTGATCATATCTAAATTTAGGAATTTCACTAGACCAGAGAGCCAAAGAAATAACATGTGTGGCTTTCTGTTGCCTTTGTAACACATCCAGCATGTGCACTTTCAAGATAAGATTCAACCCAGATGTAAATAGTGTCACAGTATTACAGTGGTGTGGATTTTATTTTGGAAATCAGTGATGCATCCAGATGCAGTGAAAAGTGAACTTGTTCCTGTACTAAGCTCCTATGGTGTGAAAAGTGGCAGTAATGTGGAAGGAAACACAAACACAACCCCACACACACACACACACACACACATTCACATATAGTACACACCACACAGCTGGGACACTAAATGCTGGAGGTGTGCTGTTCGTTTGAGTCATTAATATGTTCTGCTCCTCCTCCAGCACACATAGACTGAGCCTGTTCATCTGTAATCCACGCTATGTCTACAGTCCAAAACCAACATCGCTTTCCATGAATTCTAGTGTGTGTGTGTGTGTGTGTGTGTGGAAGATGAGAGATGGAGAAAGAGAGTTTCAGAAAGTAAAGTGTTAAAAAACATCCTACTTACTATCCATCAAATGAAACTCACGTTGGTCTAATATTTATAAAGTGGCATCTACATTATGGCATACATCGTGTTGCACAATTATCTGTCGTGGTGGTTCAGCTTTTGGGCTCTTAACAGTGACAGTGTAGGATTTAATGTGATACATATAGTAGATCACCGTTGTATTTAAAAAATGTTATTTAAAAATATTAGCATGCGCCTTATTTATCTGACACTGAATTGACACTGAAATGTCTAATCAAACGTTACTGAAACACAACAAAAAAGTGGAGTTCCCTGCACAACTTAGACATGATGCAGCAGAACATTTTAATATTACATATTACTTAAGTAAACACTGACCTACAAGGCTTTTCAGTGGAGACAAGCTCCACTTTGGTTCAACTTGACAGGTAAACTGATTGACCAGTGCATACCTTGTTACATGTTCATTAATACTTAGTTACTTTGCATAGCATTTCCCGCTATGAAGTAAACAAAAGTATAGTTACAGTGCGGTCGTACTGATACTCTATTAGAAACACTATTACTGCTTATAGAGGTACTAATATGACTCACTAATATTCATATAGGAATATGACATCTCTTCACCAAATGGTCCAGTTTAAGTCATAAACGATAACTCACCCTGTCACCGGGATCTCCAGCAGTGCCTGGAGGTCCGTGTAGTCCAGATGGACCTGGGAGACCCTGAAAAGACGAGGCTGAGTCAGTACACAACTGTCAGCAGCAGCAGCAGCAGCAGCAGCAAGGCGGCTTGTTTATTTCTGAGTACAATGGTTTACTACACTGTGGGAGTTAAACCAGTATACTCACAGCTGGGCCGTGAGGTCCTGGTGGTCCTTCAATCAGCATGCCCTTTAAAAAACAAACACATTGGGTCACACCGTGAATACTGACCTGTGCAGCAGAAGCTCTGGAGGAGTCGACAACAAATCTGGCTTTTTTTGTGTGTGGCGTTTTGATATGTAAGCGGAGTAAAAAGCACAGGTGTGATGCATACAATTCATTACGATATCAGTAACAACTGGGCCCCTTTTTCTTTACCTGTAATTAAAAATGTCGAACATGGCTGCTATTTTGACAGTTCATAGTAAGAAAAATAAAGTACAGTTGTAAATAATGAAATGATTTATGGCTCAGTGCCATTTAGCTGCTTCACAGTCAGAATAAATGTGATCGGGAACACTTGTGCTTTTCCACATTAAACATTAAAAAAAAATACTCAATATTTTAATTTAAATTAGTTTTAAGGATGCATGCTGGCTCACTGCAACAATGAATGTGATCAATAACACATGTCATTTTTCAATTATCAACAATAATAAGAAGATAAAAAAGTTTGAACAAACATAATTAAGAGCAGGAACAACAATAATAATATCAGAATAAACTTTTTTGGTCCTTACTGGTTCAATCACAGCCGGCTCACCCTTCTCTCCCTTCTGGCCGAGGGCTCCTCCGACTCCAGCAATCTGCAGTTACAAGGGAAGTACAGAGGTGGCATTCTTCACACAGCAGTTCTAGTTCACAGTTCAATGAATGGCAGTGATGAGTAATGGTGACGGGGGGGGGCTCAGGTTCAGCCAGGTGCTTCAAACACATTTTACTCAATCAATCAGTGAATATCAAATACTGCACTGTGACTACTGCAGCTATGTCAGAGGCGGAAAGACAGTGAGAGAGATACACGATGTGTGAGTCAGCATCACAAAACGAAACAGGCAAAAATGTTAGTGACATTGAGCAGGAATGGGACCTGCGCTCTATGTGCTTGAAATGGAGCTGCGCTGTCATAATACTGTCATTGTGCAGGGGGGGCTAAAGGTGACACGTCACATCAACGTCAGCTAGATAACTTTATGAAGAGAAGGATAATGAGAATTGTTGCCTTGTAACGGACACTTTCACGATTGCTCGTGCAAAACTGCGAACGATAACATTTAAAGTAAATAGCTAAGCACACCTGTGGTTTCATTAGCGGCAGTGAATGAGTTCATCTGTCTCGTGTGTGGATGTGCACTCCGGGAGAGGAGGATGTGGGGTGAGGTGGGATGGATTCGTTCACAGAGGGGCACTTAAATGTAACAATTCCCAAAGGCGCACAGACACAAAAAAGGGGTTTGATGATGTTTAGACAGATGGGTCAATTTACACAGCAGTGACGCCAAATGTTTAGAAGATAAAAACAAAGTCGTTCTGAGAAGACGAACAGGAGCTGTGAGTGTTTGAATATAAAAGGCGGGGTGTAGATATACTGTAGGTGCCCTTGAGTTAGAGCATAACTGTTTTGCATAAAGGGAGGGTTATGTCATGTAGTTACAATGGCTGAGAGATGAAGTTACAAGGGAAATTGTTTTGTACTTGTGCACACACAGAATAAATAAATACTAATGCAAGAAGTAATCTGTTTACACCAAGAAGCATGCAATAATCCCTTATCACAACTGATAGTCATTACATCCCCAATCACAGACAATGCATTTACTGACGACGCATGTGTCCCATGACAAGCAACAAACTACGCAAGTCGTGCACTGGAAGATAGAGTGAGTCTCTGATTTCGAGCTTTTCATGCACACACCCTCCGTCGGCAGGTCCGGGTGCGATACTTACGGCGCTCTCAGAAACGTCAGTTTCAGCAGCGACCCCGGGCCCCACCTCATCCTCGTAGGCCGCCGTGGGCTTGGACGAGGCCGTGCCATACTCATCATCATACGCCCCGTAATCATACAACTTGTTGTCAACCTCGCCCAAGTCATACTCCTTTAGGTCATATTCCTTAAAGTCATATGCTTCCGCACCAGTGTCCGAGATGTCCACTGTTTCTGGGAGAGCGGTGGGCTCCGGGGCAACGGGAGCAGCATCGGTGACATAAGCACCGACAGCATCCTCCTCCGCAGCCTTTCAGGAGTTACCCAAGCAAAGTTGGGGGAAGCATTGGTGAGCAACCGAGGAGATAAAGAAGTTAGTCAAGCAATTGAGGTGAACAGTGTAAAGTCAATAAAGCAGGCTGCAAATGAATTTGGCTTATTTTTCAGAACATAACATGGTAACACTTTATTTATTCAAAGTATAAAAATGGATCTATGAAGATGGTGTTTGACACAAATTATGCACGGAAGAAAAAAAATGAATAAATCAAGTGTTACCATGTGACTGATTCTGAAAATGCAAAGTTTGTAATTTATATATATTAGCACAGACATGATGTCATTTCAGCCTTTATTTACTGTGCTGCTGTAGACTAACACACGCAGCAAAGAAAGGCTGAAATACACGTCTAAAATAGCAGCAGCTTCAATGTGCAAAAACATCAAATCACTTAGTAGTAGCTGTGCAGATATACAGAGTGCATCATGATGAGGAAGAGGAAGTCAAATTGAAATTTGTTAGAAGGCACTCTGTATATTGCACAAGTGCTTATTATTTAACTCCCTGTAGATTTTGCATAATAGAGCAACAGAATGGATGCAATTATATTATAATCACTGACAGCATTCCCCTTCCAATGTCACAAAATTCTTCATTTAAAGCTGCCGGTATAATTACATCCACTCTGTCAAACACTGCAGTAGGCGACGCATGTTCATAGCTGGCTGTGAGAAGATCATTGATCATAGTTCTTCTAGAGGCATTTTGGTAGAACTAGTGATCAGAACCAAGCTCATGTGATGGACAACAGGATGTATATAGTGACAAACTACTAATCGCCATTATCATTTACGATAAGTGGCCTTGACTGAGAGACGCTCTGTCATCATCAGCGTCTTTTAATCCTGGATAAAGCTGCAAGTCTTGCCAACGCCACACTCTGTGTGTGGGAAACAAAAGCAGACAAGCTGTTGTTGTGACTGAGGCAACAATTCTGGCCAAACATATTTTTGGCTCCTCGAAAGAGACACTAGCTACGTCACTAAAAGCCTGAGTGGTGGCTTGTATTAGTTGAAGAGCCACATGTTTCTTTTCTTATTTTCTTTTCAATTTGTAGTATACAGAACAGAATGCATGGCAGAAACAGTTCATCTCTCATTGCTTGCATGATCCTCCCTGACAGCCTCATAGTGTTTAAAGTAACTGCTGTTGTTTCAGCTGAATAATCAAACACTAATATTTACTTGTTCACATGCTGGAAACTAACAGAAACAGAGTGAATGTTAACATTAGGCTGCAAGCGACCTCCAGTGTCCACCACATTGCTTTCTAAGCATGCATGCATGTGCCATAGGCCAAGAGGCCAAGTGGGTTGTAGCTTTCAAATTTATCAAATTCTCAGCAAGTCAAAAGACACAGCGATTCACTAGAATGGTTGTGTCTTTGTCATTTCATACCAGACGCTTCCTTGGGAAAACCTTCCTTGATCACATTTCCCAAAACACCCACACTGCTTGTTTAAAGTAGATGAGAATGAAAATGAAAAATTACCTCGTAGGGTCCACTCGTGGCAAAGGGGGACTGAGTATGAGTATCATCTATAGTTTCGTAGTCAATGTCTGTATTGTAATCTTCTACATTGTTTAGCTGAGTCATGTTGAAAAAAGGAAAGAAGAATAAAGCAAGGGTTAAAACAAAGGCTCAAACCAAGGTTATTTGCCAGGGTTCCTCTCACTACAGACTGTACTACTTCTACACAAAGAGGTAAGGGATTTTTAGGTCGGCCATCAAAGATTTTTCCTTCAGAATTCAGCAAAGGAAGATCTTGATGGGATTTGGTCTTTTCTGATCATGGACGTTTACCCTAAAATTGCCTCTGTGTCGTGCCGGCGCTGTGGCCTGGTAGCCAGGCATCTGCCGTTTCTTCTTAGCGGGAAACTTTTTAGCTGGTGATTTTTTGGCAGCCAAGAACCTTAATGGCTTGGACTTAGTTTTACTGAGGGACTTTCTGGTCCTCTTCTTTTTCATGGAGACACTACGTTTCTTTCTCTGGAAGAGCTTGTGGCGACAAGGAACACCAAGACAAACATGGAACATTCAAAAACGATGGAAACGATTCTCAAGGCACAGCCTACGACTTTTGTACAGAGTCTTTACCATCCCAACTGTCAGAGCACGTGTTCTCCACTTTCCTGTAGCAGCCCATGTGCTGTAGTCGATATGCATGGTGTCCTTTCACATGGTCACCATGTTCACCAACTACATAGGCTGAAACTGGAATGCTGGCCATATTAATGCATGCCTTTAGATTACATGACCGTTGGGGAGGAAAGGGTGTTGTACCAGAGTCGAGGACTGGGCTTTTCATATGACACAGGAGCTGTTTTGGGACAGACTGTTATATACTTCATTAATCTGGGATATAAATACAATAATGCATTTTTCCAAAATGTGAAATACAATAATGCTGTGCTAAGACATGCTAAAATGCAAAAACACACACACAAAACAAATAAAAGCACTCGGCATTCCCAGTGAGAGAAAGCAGCAGCCTCATAAAACAGACACGAAGAGGACTGACACACTGAGTATGTTTGTATGCACACCGATCTATGATACATTTGAAGAAAGAAATGGACATTTTGGTAGGATATATTATCATCAGGCAGATTACAGCCAGTAACTGGAGGATTAGTGTGCACATAAACATAACACTGAGACACTGACAACACACGGAACAAACTGAGAGACACGGTGGACAAACGGAGACATTACACGTCTTTTTTCTTGGGCCCTTTTTCATTTACCTGTGGTTCTGAATACTCATCAGTTGGAATGGTGTCTATGGCTCCCTCAGAGTAATCATAGAGGTCAGAGTAATTTAAATCATCAGTTAAGTACTGCAGAGGTTCAGAGAGAGAGAGAGAGAGAGAGGAGGGTGGGGGTGAAGAGAGGTATCAGTGTTAGCATTAGCATCAAAGATGCAGAAGAAGATGATATGTAATGTATATCATCCTTCAATCAGCTTAAGTTTGAGGGCAAAGCTTGAGGTTTAACAATCTATTCAAAATAACATAGCATCATATGGAATGCTACACTATGCACAGAGTGATGTTATGATCATGTATTAAAAGCTCTAATTTATAAAACATCAGCAAGTTATGGTTCATTGGCAATAATTACGAATCTTTTACCTTTTTTTAAAATAATTCAAACCAAGTGCAACAAATTTAGACAATGGTTTGAACACAGCGAACAAACGAGTAAACACATGCTGAAACAAGACATGTGGGTCCTCGCCCACAAACAGTTCAACAGATGGGAAGTTTAAAAGCTCATAAAACAAAGGAAAACAACAGGGAAACCGCAACGACAAAATTACCAGCTGCATTTCAGGGATATTGTAATGGAACTTTCTCACTGCAAGCATGCAAATTATACACTTCAGGGACTACACATTCAGCCAGATTACAGGTTTCTGATGTGCAGCGCCTTCTTCTAATATTGTTTGCATCCGTATGTGAATCTTTTTTTTTTTTTACTAACATTTAAAAACTAAATGATACAATATAAAAATAACGGATGCTGTGTAGAGGGGAGCCGTGTCGTCTAACATATTAAGTGGACATAGTTGTATATCAGTTAACCTAGCATAAAGCAGGCTGGATTATTTTACACCTGGTCAGTGTCCACGGTGGTTTCACCTTGTCCATCATAATCATGCAAATGAACCAAAGATAAATATAAGAAGTATTAACTTTATAGCACTTAAATCTGAATGAATGTTTCCGTGAATGCTGCTTCAGAGCAGTGTTAAGAATTAAGGGTTAATAGGCTTTTATGTGGCATCTTTTAGAGAGAAAACTTGGGGTCAGAGGAAGACGTGAGACAGACAGAATAGGTCACTCTCTCGTCTACTTTCAATGCAACTTCAATGCAAAATGTACTGCTGGCAAACAGCAGCTGTGCTGCTCTCTGTGCACATCTGGCCAAACCTTCAGTTCAGGACAATACTGCAGGCATTTTAACTCCACCCACCTACCTGATGGAAAACACCTGATATGGCATCAGTGACAGGGGTGTGGCCAGATGTGGACCATAAAAACTATCAATTAGTGTGTACTCCTACTTTAGAGGTATACCGCTGCTGGTACAATATAGGAATATATAAAAATAGTTGTTTTTTTTGTTGTGTTGAAAATATACATGTTGGTGTATGATTGCACCAAATGCATCCGTTCAAATCAATGTACTCAGTACCTGAATGACCTATGTCTTGTTAAAATAACTCATATCTACAGTCATCGCTGCTGAAACATGCACAGTTGTGCCAGAACATAAAGTGTGAAACCTAAAAAGGACAAAAGCACCAAAACACCTCTTTAAAAAACAATCACTTCTCCCTGAAACAAACATTCCCAAAATCTAATATCTGACAAACCCAAAATGCTACGGCCACATCACTTTCAAACCGTTATCTGATGAAATGTATCAGAATTTGAACTAATCAGGACCCTTTATAATGGTATAACCCCCAATCACACCCTCCCAGGATGGATGACCTCTACCTCTGGTTCCTGGGCCTGCAGCGATTCACCATGGGGAGTGTCACAGTCTGGGCTGTAGTGTTCACAGTAGTCATATGCTGCTTTGGAATCAGCCACGATCAGAAGTTGCTGGATGTCACCCTGCAGAAAAGAGAAAAGGGAACTTTGAATCGCTGTCTCTGCGTAGAAACTGCACATATTCTTCCACGCCAGTTCAAAAGATCAGACATCAGTGGTTTCAGTGTGAATTATTTACATGCACATTACAATGACTAACAGCCCCTTCAGTTGATAAGGGCGGATGAAACCAGATTATCAGCAACAGACAAGACAAGGCTATACAAACATATTAACAAGAGGGTCATGTCTCATCCAGCTCACACATGCAAGGCAGAGAGGCATAAATATAAATCTTAAATTACAGATGCGATCCCTCCAGTCCCATACACTTATGAAGTCTGGCAGAGTAAATTCCCCCACTTGAATGATTAAACAGCTCACACTGAGTCCACACTCACATGGTGCAGGGAGGGAACCGAGCCCAGACACTGAGAAAATTATTATTATCAGTGCAAAGTTTTACCTCAGGACAACAAATAACCGTAAGACCACACTACGGGCTTATATTTCTTATCACAAATATACAGTATTATATCAGTGACTCACTTATAGAAGAAGAAACCTTGACAATACATGAGAATGAATTGCAGTTTCCACGTAAATAATGTTCTCCTTACCTAATTCACACATTGCTAATTTGCTATCTTAACAATTAGCGACAATTAGTTCAACTATATCCATCCATTACAGTGCTTATCCTTTGTGGGGGAGCTGGAGCCAGTGTCAGTGTCAACGTGGGATTGTTCTAAAATCAAGCCATCTTTGAAAATGTTAACAACACACTGTGGTTTTGTCTGAGAACCATTAAAATAGCACACAGTAAATTGAAGACATGGTTTGAGAAAAGTCACAGACCACAGTTTTCTCTCTATGGTTGTGACAGTCGTCGCCACAGTGCTCTACACCGTTCCAGCTCTGTCCCGCTTTGTTGTCACTTCAGCCAAAACACACAGCTTGTTGCACGACAGCGAATGCATTGGAGAAAGCGTTTAGATGTTTCTCTGGAGTCTGTATCTGCTCACCATGTTCCTGCAGGCTGATTTTTAGCCTTTATACACATTGCATAGACAGCTGGGAAGGGGTAGTTGAACAGGCATGTCTCCGGTGAGGCTGTGTGGCAGAGGAGCACACAGAGATGCCTCAGCCCAGAGGTAAAAATGCTCACGCACTTGTTTCTGCAGGGGCACCATACGTTGACTGGCAGTGAACCAGGAGAGAAATGAAGCAGGCTATAACTTGTCAAGAGAATGTGGGTATGTTTGTGTGTGTGAGAGAGAGAGAGACAGACAGATAGACAGACAGAGGGAGTGGACCAATTGATCCTTAACATGTACCTTAGTATTAACATGCACATGTGTACATCTGTTGATGCGCGTCACATGGGAAACTTTCTCCATGTAACCATCTGTCAACATCTCCCTGCACAGCTTCAGCTATGTGACTCAGGGTGGGTGGATACTGTCTTCAAGAGAAGCCGATTTCTTTCAACGTCTGTTTGCTTTGCTTACCATAACACAAATGAGACACGGTGCATTTTTCACTGACAAAACAGTAGCATAAAAACACTAATCTAACACCAAATTGCCCAGATTCTGGCCTGCTTCTGCTAATTACCTGATCTCATTGTGTTGTTTTGCCCACTAGCAGCTGTAAGCCAGTCAGTAAGTTCTTATAACTACACTATCTCTACAGTCGTGGATACTGTAGCATGCAAAAAGGCCCATAAGTCACTCCTACTTCTCAGCAACAGGGCTACAAGTAATAACTGAATATCACTTAAGTGTAAACCACAACAATACACAACATTAAGTGAAGCACTTAAGGAGGTCTAGGCTATCAGAGAAATGCACATTATCCATATGAAAAAGCAAAGCTGATCAAACAAGCAAGGGACATCATAAAAGCCAAGTTAGGAAAGGCCCCATGTGTTTGAGTGTGACAGAGATCAAACCTTGCACTGACTCAAGTTGACATGTATTATGTCACCCAAAGACCAACACTGTACTCTTGAACCCTGCCTAAAGTCAGCTCTAATTAGTCCACATCTGAAAGCCACCCGTCTGCACACAAATAGCCTGTGGAGACTTAGTGTTCGACCCCCAGATCACATCAGATCAACACAAGCAGGAAACTACTCACCGTTTCATAGCAGGACTTGAGAAACATGTTGGATTGATTCACAACAGACACAACAATGGGTGTCTGCTAAGCGCTAATGCACAACAAAACGACGACAAAGGACACTTCAAAGAAAACAACTTTGACCAGGATATTTTATGCTATCTGCAACATGAACCCGTTGTTATAATATGATTTCAGCCAAGACGCCAAACAATTAAGAGCCCATTCACAAGCTCATTACAAGGCGAGTGAGTAACTGTTGGCAGAGAGCGCTAAGGTAGCATCCAGAGACAGACAGGCAGGGCTTTAGCGAGAGCAGCTGGGATGGTAAAAGGTGTTTTGTGCAAGGGAAACACCTGGGAAGAGTTACACTGAGGCTCTGAACCTGTCTTCCATTATGGACAGCCGAGATAAAAGCCTCTAGCAATTTAGAGAAAAGCCAGAGATCCAAAGTAATGGCTCCTCCTTCTTACAGCACAGCACAGCGCAGCACAGAAACAAGCTCACAACCTTGTGTGTTTATGACTGTGGGGTCAAAGGTTAAGGCTGAAAGAGAGAAGCTGGGTCAAGACCAAACAGCTGAGACTTGTAGAAATCTATTTACTGTTCTATACCTGTTCTGTTATTCTTGGCGGTGCTCAACTCTGATTAAATGCATCATTTGGAAAAAACATGCAAGCACATGTCCTTTATTAACGTACCACGGATTTCGTGGTTGTGTAAAACAATCGTTAAGCAAACAGAATACACAAATCATATGCTATCACGCTGTCCGCATCACAGTTTCTCAAGTTAAGAAGTATTATCTACTCCTGATTAATCTGTGATACTGTTCAAACTGAAAAGGAATTGTCAGAAACATCTACAACATATTTAAATATTCAGTAGATATGTTGTTTTCGGTATTGATGTGAGTGCGATACTGGCCAAACTCACTGTATCTAATATTGGTAAGAATCAAGTTAAATCCAGTACAATAATTAAACCCTAAATACAGTATGATGCAAATGCTTGACTAAATGCAAGCAACATGCTGTTAAGGGAGACTATCTAACTATCTTAAGTGTGTAATTGTATATACTTAGGTTTGTAATCATATCAGATACACACATACACTCTATGAGAGGTCAAAAGAGGTCAAAGATAAATAATCAAATGCTAGAAGTTTCTTTTCCACAAATGCAGTAGCTCCATGAAGGTAATATCCCTGCTTTGGAAGTTTTGATTGATCTTTTGTTTGTCTAAAATCCTATTGCATGGTTTAATAACAGGGCGAGCGCAGGGCATCACCGACCAAATCAAATCACAACTAGTCGTCACCGTGGATCCTTTGACATACCTTTGCCTGAGGGAGCATGCCTTTAGTCCAGCCATAGCTAACTGTAATTAGACAGCCCCACACAACAATTAGCCACTCCCCCAATGTCTGTACATTAGACGGAGGAGAACTCAGAAAAGGCAAAAGGGGCTTGAACCTCACACAGCTGGAGCAGTATGTGACATTAAAGGAGAAGGACACAAAAAATGTAAAGGTTCTCTAGGCCCCAGCTCTACAGAACAACATGAGATTAACAAAACTCTAAGTGCAAAAGAAACAAACATATTAATAATAACTATATTACATCTCAAAGATTCTTTTTTTTTTAGTAAAGCCAGGTCAAATTATTTCATAAACAGTAACTTTTAAACAGAAAAGTTAACCTAACGTCCTAAATGTATTTACCATGATGAATCAAATCCACTAAACGAAACCAACCATAAACAAGATGCACATTCTAATATGGCACAGACACCTCAGCACTATCTCCTCCTTCACCTGAGATCTAATGAGTAACTAATGTGGTTTTTTACACATATACATATGTGGGTGTAGTTGATTCAGACAGGTAATGTTGGCCAGGCATGAATAGACAGTCTCATGGCTTTGACACGGCAGGGAGGCCTCAGGATGGGGAAAGGGTGGAGAAGGAGGAGGAGGAGGTGGTGGTGGTGGTGGTGGTGGTGGTGGTGGTTGGGGTTGGTGGGCAGGGGAGCAAATGCAGGGAGGGGAGGAGATGAGGAAATGAGGAAGGCCTGACGGGGCAATGAAAGACTCCCATTCATCCAAACCAGATCCCTTTGCGACGGTGGTCGCCTCCAACCTGGGGCAGGTACGGCATGAATAGACTTTTATGAAAAATGCAGGTCAACCAGTGAAAACAAACGTCAAAATGTGGATGCTGGAGAAAAAGGCGGTTACATTTATTTTCAATGTAAGCCTGCAAATGAAAACCCCACCTACCAAATTAACACTCGCTACTAAGACAGTCCAGCCAGGATTATTTACAGTATTCCGTGCATTCCTCTACTTCCTTAAAGGCTGGCTGCTTAAACCAAATATAGTGACAATTTAAAATAACAACAGAAGGTATGACAAGGTCCCTTTAGCTGTCAGCAAAGCTGACATAACGGACACATTTATTTTCTCATTCTAACCACTGACTTGGTTGCTGACTGACTGAATGCACAGGGTTGAGGTATTTCCTTCCCCTGTATATCCCAGCATGCATCGGTCCCTGTGGATCTCTGAGGAGAGCAAGGACAGAGAACAGACAGGAGATCTGTTCCAGAAACCACACAGTGAAGACCCTGTTAGCTGATTTATGGCTCCTATTTTCAGCATTTCCACGAGCCGATCTCTGACTGGACACACTGTTTCATACACACTTTGGTTTTGAACCAGGAGATATTCAAAACTAATCTGTTTATAACTCTGTGCAGCTCAAACACGTTGAGTATTATGACACAACAAGCATTTTTCAGACTTCAGTCAGCAACATCAAGACATCTGCTCATTCATTGCATATTAAGATACCAAAATAAAAAGCAAAACTCAACCGGAGACAGAGAATAAAATATTATACGTTTAATAAAACTGAGAGAAATTGAACGCCCAGAATGGTCTCAAGAGAAAACTATGTTAGTGCTTTTCTCTAATTGGCATTTCCTTCATGACGATAATAATGGTTTTATACATGTATTACATGTCATAAACCAAACTGCCACAGTGTAGCCGCAGGTGAGACAGAGCAAATAATGCCAGACAGAAAAAAAAGCAGGAAACCAAAGACACATGTGTGGACACACAAAACAGCCTCAAATATGCAGGATGCTCCTTAGTGAAGTCAATGCGAGCAAAAAAAATACACACATCCATATATATGTGTATATTTCTTTAAAACACGAGCAACAGCATCAGTCATTCAGACATAACACCAGAATAATGACTCGTCATTCACACCGTTCATAAATGAAACAATCAAACACTGCTCACAGCCTCTCTATGACCTTTACCTCTCACACCACACAAGTGTCGTGACAATGTAACCATTGTGTGACACTGTTTATATACATCCGAGCCTGAGCCCTTGCCAGCGTGCACCTCTGGATGACCTGTGCCTCTGCCTCACAGCCTTTCGTCTAAATCACAAGCAAAGGAGGTGGTAACACGGAAAAATCCCACTGAGCTGCTCTCACAAACTGAAACTCTGAGGCTGAGAGATGCAGATGTGTGTCAGTTCAAAATAACGAATAGGAACTAAATTACCAAAGTGTTACAGTATGGCCAATGTCACAACATGCAGCCACCAGATAAGGATGGCATTAATTCACATCCCAATTATCCTTAAATTATCATATGATTCCCAGTTACAAAAAGTCTCTTTGAGAATCATGCAATTGAGATAAGCTGTGAAGGTAATTTTGACAAAGGCTTATAAAACCCAGTCGCTCTGAACTACAGTGTGTGTCTGTTTGACCTCCACCGATACTGTGAGCTTCTCACACTTAGAAAAAGTGAGAACATGTGGGCCACGTTAGTCTGGGGGCTCCAAAACAATAAGAGCTGAGACATTGAAGTCTTTCTGTGTTGTCATCCAACGACACACCAGTAACTTATATGTGATATATCTATAAAATCGAAAGAACTAAAGCGCTCCAGATCCTCCCTGGTTTCTATCATTTCCACATTCCTTTAAGGCGGCTTCAAAGGAGACGAGGGCTGCCTCCATGAGAATCAAACTGAAACTTCACAAGTCAAAGAATTTTACGTTGGCAGTGAGTGAAATCTGGACATGTACACAACATGTCAACTTGTACTTGTCGGAAAAAGGTTTTAGATGAAGATGGATCTGATAAACGTGGTAACGAGGCAAAATATGCAGCCACAATCAGCCCAAGTGAAATCTCTACCTGGAAGACCTCCTCGTCCAGGATCCTGGTGCCAAACACGGTGACGCCAGTGGTGTCGATAGACGCATGGTCACTCCTGAGGAGAGGCTTGGTGATCGTCGTCTTACAGTCGACAATGATAGTGACCGTCTTCTTCTCTACACTGATGGCGACACGGTGCCACCTGATCGAGGAGGAGGCAGAGAGGAGAGAGGAGGTGAGCAATTAAAGAGGCCACTGGGTCACTCGGTACTTCCACTGTAAGACTCAGTTTTCAGGAATTCACGTCACACACTTACAGCAAAGTACCGCATGAGCTTACATTTAATAATCCTGAAAGACAACAAAAGCAAGAGGAAGAAGAATCATCTGCACAGCAAGTCAATAATTTGAATACAAGCACTTTTAATAGGATTATCATTAGCTTTTTTTATAAAAGAGAAAAGCTGCTCAATGGAAATAATCTCTGCCATATGATGGAATTCATGACATGAAGAAATGCTCTGAGAAACACAGATACATTTCTATCAGCAACACCCACGGACGTAAAGGGTTAATCAGGGTCACACGTGAGTGTGACACCTCCCTCGCCACTGGACCGTTTGCCGCTGCATTTAAGGAAGGACCATTGCATACCAATCAGCAGTGGACCACATTCTTGCCCTCACACTTTGGCCCTGTTTAACACAGGATTACACTCATTAAACTCCAAACTTAATCCTCCTTCTGGGTTACTCGGCATGACAGACGTGGTGAACATTGTAGAAAGTGTGTGTCAGGATCCAGGAAGGCCTGTCTTGCCAGAGCACGAGACACACAGTCAAAACATTGTTCTAAGGTGGAAGATGAGAACCTGGCAGCGCTGTAAGCCCAAGATGGCAGTATGGGGAGTCTGTAACGGAGGCACAGATCTAATATCAAATTCATTTCTCTATGGTGGTACGTGTTGTGAGCGGAGGAGGGAAAATGCCCAATCCCCCTTGAAGGGAGCAAGATCATAGCGAAACATTCCAGCACAGGCAGTGAAGCTTAAGAGGAAAACAGGCATGAAACACTCTTTGGGCTTTACGGTACGGCAGAAGGATTACTTGTCACTTTATACTGTAAGGCAGAAGAGGAAAAAGCAGACTTCAATAAGTTTAAAGAATATCTTAACCTTTTGTTGTGTATTATAAGCAGAAAAAGAGCAACACTGTGTTTGAAAGGGAGACTTATCTTTCAAAAAACAGCTTAGACGTGTGACAGTGTGCAGTGTAACAGCTCACTAGAAACCCTCCCAGTCCCTTTAAAGAGAGGGATAATGCTCTTTTTCACCTCATCACTGTCATCATTGTGCCTCCCTTTTCAGGTTTGGTGGATGCTTCTTAATAACAATGCATCTGCCGGGACTGTCAACTGTACAAAGCCCGAACTGAAGATTTAAAACAAGTCCTGGAGCTGGAATTCATCCAGACCAAGAAGTGCATGAAATCCTTGCTCCTCAGAGAGTGGGTCACAAGAAGACGACACACAACACAAAACACAAAACAGCCCAGATGAACACAATCTCTTCTCTTTGTTGCAGAGTTACTGCAGAGAAGAGATTTTGGAAAGAATGACCATGCTAATAACCGAGTTAACTATCATCTCATAGTATGGTCAGCACGTGGAAACAAAAATAATGCTGCAAAATGTCATTAAAGAATATATATAATTATTCTCCTGCGCACGATCATGTCAGCTAATCTGAAGCTCTGCGTGAGAATTTGGGGATTTCTGATCCAGGGAGCAGATTATCAGGTTTATGCTAAAAGGAGAACAGCTTCTGGTTGGGTGAGGTAATCCAAGGGGGTAAAAAGCAGAGGCAGTGAGTTCATGGATAAGGTCAGGCTGCCCACAGCAGTCCCTGCTGTGCCCCAACAACCCAGTGTCCTCCTGTCTCTGACCTGTCTCTGTGCTTACGATCTCCTGATGAGATGGATAATCCGGGAATGAGCACCTGTGGTGCAGCAACGGGAAGATCTAGGTTGTTTTCTCACTTTTAATAAAGAAGAACAAGACGGTAAAAATAAGAAAATAGCGGATCGTTTGAATGTTTTAGTTAATATGAAAATGGCCTAACCCTAACCCAACACAGGTCATTCATACTTTCAAATTACATGACGTGGTTTTTAGTCCACAAAGATTAAAATTGAAAGGCTCCTTCTTATATAGAATTTTAAGGATTTGACACGCTGCATGCTACAACACCCTTTCCTTCTAAATCAGCTTCAGCCCTGAGCATGAGGATGTGAGGGTGTGTTTGAGTTCTGACGTACTTTCCATCAGCAAGGTTGAGACTGCGGAACAGTGGGTAGTCCTCCGGGGCTGGTTTGCCAGTCTGATCCTCATACAGGAAGACAGGTGAGCGTCCCACTTCCACGCCCAGCTGCTGCACCCTCTCGCTGTTGTAAATGGACAGCAAGAAAGACTGGAGGCCAGACTTGGGACGCACTGTGGTCAGGATGGAGAAGTCCTCAGGAAAAACATTTCCTGCAAAAGAGACAAAAGAGGAGAGGGTTTTGTGTTGTATTAAAGATGCCTCTTATTTCAGGCATCAATAGCAAAGACATGCAATGTGAAAAGGTTAGAGGATGAGAGGGTTGTCTTACCTGGGAATAACTGCGTGGTGGGGGCACTGATCTGGACCTGCTTGGCAACTCTGTAAGCTGAGTCCGGCTGTGATGCTCTTCGGTTTGTGCAAAATCCTGACGTTTTTGTCACTCCTTCGGGGTAATTTTGAAAATCTAATACTTTTAGGACGTCCACTGGTTCAGCTGTACAGGAAGCAAATAAAAGTGTACTTAGGTCACAGTATACTTATTCAATATTTGGCATAAGGTGTGTGTGGTCCACATAAATTTGCTAATAGCTGCCACGATTTTTTTTGATTAATCAATTACTAAATGACTACTTTGATAATTTATTAATTGGTTTGAATGTATTTTTATAATTAAAACAAGCTTTCAGATTTTTCAGCTTCTTAAATTTGTATATTTTCTAATTTCTTTGCTCCACATAACAGATAAATCATCAAAACAGGTCATTTTGGTTTGTAGACATTTGAGCAATATCATCAGTCAACATGTTCTGTCAATTTATGAACCAAACAATTATTCGATTAAATCGGGAAAATAATCGGCAGACTCATCGATTAAGAAAATAATCATTCGTTGCAGCCCAATTAGTCAGTTTGATGTCATGTCATCATTTTACATGCATTTATGACTCTTCACCTGCAACCACTACCACTGCCCACACAAGGTGCTTGTATATCCAATACTTCACAAGATCACTGGCTCTAGCTATACACCTTTATTATGAAATCACACATAGTGTAACATGAACTGATCAACATTCCCTCATTGAGCAACTCCTGTCTCAAGGCAGGAAACGCTGCCTTGCTGTGGCTCTACAAGCTCACACAGCAGGAAATGTCTCCATTGACCCCAATCGAAGAACATAATGGACAAACAGAGGTCTAGATCTACAACACCTGGATAGGTTTACCTTGATAAGGCTCACCAGAGGCTCTCTGGGTTTCCACTCTCTTCAGTCTGATAATCTTTACATAAAAGAGACCCATGGGAAAGCATTTTAATGACGCCTCCTCATGAAAACATCCTCTCAGTATCAAAAATGGCAAACATGATCAGGCCATTTGGACTCGGAACACGATATGTGGAAATAAAAATAGCCGCTCACTTCACTGCACAGAGGATGCAGACCGATGTCTGACTAATGATGGAATTACACTGGCACAATGTTAAATGTCATAAAATAGAACAGAAATATTGTTTATTTAAAAGTCTAAGTGGGGGGATTTGTGTTGTAACACTGTAATATTGTTTGTATCCTTCATCTGAAAACAGGCTCTGTCAAGCAATACTATCAGATCTGACTGAGGGAGCCGTTTGTATACACTGGGAGAGCAGGGGCAGCCAGGGGCAAAAGGCATTTTTCCCATCATACCGGTGAACAATGGTGTTTTTTGAGTAGTAGAATTTACTTCTAAAACTTTTTTGTGGGCACTTCTTTGTGCTTTCAGCTGATTGCAGCCATAGTCCGTCAGGTTTGACATAAAACAAATAACTTCCTCTCTCCAGTGATAGAATTTTCGCCCGGCAACACTAAATCTAAGCACTGCTATACTAAGGAATAAGAGACCTTTGGAGTGCTGATAGGCTGGTTTACACTGGTTTAAACATAATAGGCATTTGTTAATATTAACAAGTTGTATAAGTTTATAACTAAGTACCTTCTCATGTGTATCTTAGGTCACTGTGTTGATGAGCACTTTCAAACTTTCACTTTTACCTACTTTGAAGTGCTACATGATACTGATAATACCTTAAAATTGTCTGCTGTCAGTGCTCAACATGAGAGCTGTGTAAAAGAAAAGCATATGAACAGCATGTTTCACTCCGTTCAGAGAAGCATTTGGTTAGGGGACATGTCCCTGTTCCAACATGAATCTATGCTGCTGGAGTATGACGTTGCTGTAAGCACTTAATAGTTGGAACAAAATCACCCAAAAGTCAGCGCTGCTAATGCTGCTGTTTAGAATGCACAGAGCACACAGAGGAAACGAAGACAAGCAAATCATGCAAAGCAAACTGTTGCACTGCGGGGATGGGGAAGGTCAACTTGGCCTTTTTTGAAGCTTGCGAGGATGAACCAGCTACTTATTTTGGAGCGTGAACTGAGAAGCTCATTGTGAGTTCCTGCGGAGCTGCTTTCAATTCAAACTCCAGGACTCATCGGTTCCAGATGTGGCAATTTGGCCAAGCAGTGACCCTCACACAGAGGTGCTGAGAAAACGTCAACACTGGCCAATCCATTAAGGTGGCCAAATGAGTGTGCACAGGTTTTAAAGAGTGCATCTGATGAGCTGGTGTGAGTTTGCCCTCAGGGCTGAGCAAACAGGCCACATACAGTAGCTACCAGAAGAACTCAATCTGGTATGGAAGGATGGACCCTCCTAATGGACCCTCCTAAACACTCCAGCAAACCCTTCAATCAGACAAGACCGTCTCTATTTCCCAGTCACATCCAAATATCTCTGTGTCTTACAAGACAGGGAGGGGTATGTATGATTCATTACCATAATTCATGAATCTCTGCCATGTTCACAGGGTGATGTAACTAAGAGATAGCATAACACTACTCTTAGGACAGAGTCCAAAAACAGCCTCAGCTCAACACTCATTGCCCAGTACATAAGATGTGAGCATAGAGTTGTCATCACATCATCTGACTGTCATCTCTACACAGAGGTAAACCTGACTGGTAAATGGAGTAGGACCTTTTCACCTGCAGCTCCCTGAGACTCTAATAATATCTTCAGTCAGAGTGTCTCTCTATATATATATGTGTATATTTACGCTCAGACCCACCCACTCTGTTTCCCTCTCTCCTTTCACCTTCCACCATGCTGCCTGCTACAACAAGACAGCTTTATGCTGCTGTCATTCCTAGGAAACCTCACGGAGACCTACCCATGTTTTTCAAAGCATTTTTTTCTTTGACTCTTTACCTCTCATTAACTCTCTTTACTGTAGCCCTCATATGAGGAAACCAGAGCACTGTTTTTTTTCTTAGTGTTATAGAGAAAGTAGTATCTGAATTTTTTTTTTTTCTTTTAATTTGCAGTCACTATACAACTTTGATGTGAGTCACACAAGCTATGGCTTTGTGTGCAAATGATCCAGCAGCGAGTGAATATGTGACAGCTTCAGGTCCAGTGAGGGAGCTGATTAGCTGATATTCCCGGTGGAGCACATTGGGGAGAGAGGACTCTGAAAATGCTAGCTTTGTCTGCTGGAATGCACATCTGAGTCTGCGCCCGGGGGGGGGCTGAGAAAACGTGTCTGTACACTGCTAGATGGAGAGGGCACCCTGCAGAAACAGCTTCGGCTGCCATAAAGAGCTCAGGAGAATCTGACCCTGGAAAACAGAGCCTGCAGCACAATGCTTGAGATTAAAAATAGAGACAAGATTGGAGTGGTTTGGAAAGGTAATGATTCTATCTAGTCTGGTATAAATGAATAAAAAGTGACACAAACTATTTTTTTTGCATTTAAATTCTGCAGCCGAAACATTTGGAATACCTTGCTTTAATGTTACAAAACATTTGACTAAAAAGTTGAGATATTCAATCACCAAAGTGCTTATGAAACATTTTCAAACCCAACAAACAAGCTTTTAAAAAATAATTCACATCGTGCCATCATTGTGGACATAAAATATGCTTCCTAAATTTCCACCTGTGACTATAGGTGTGACAGTAAATCCCCACACGTTTGTCTATAGCATACAGTGTGAGGAGGCCTATGTAATCTCAAGCCCTGTGACTGGTGGCCATTATGGCTGCAGGCTAGACTCATATGCAGGCCGGCTCTTTGAAGGCTGTGAAATCATAGGGAAGTGCGACAAGGACCATCATCAAATAACTGCTCAGTACTTAAGAGAGGAAGCATTCCCACCGCTCACACAACACAGCGCCGTGCTGCAGTTGTTATCAAACAAGTGCAAAGTTGAGGGGAAGAGCTGGGCACCAGTAAGGTGGGATGGGGGTGGGGGGTTGACTGGAGTGGAGTGGAGTGGCGTAGGTGAGGGGGGCAGCTTGTGGGCTTCAGTGTGGACCAGGGCAGTGTGGAGATAGGGTGAACCTGTCTGACCACACAGATGCCTGTAGATGGCTGCGTACTCTGCACAGAGAGGCCTTTATATAAACATACCTATCTATCTATCCATTCATCTATCTATCTCTCTCTAAAGCCATTTAATTATAAAGAGACTGCTGCTTTCTCTGACTTTTGACAACCAGATCAGCATTAAATAAAAATGTAGCAGCCATCATCTCTTCACCCTGGCAGAGGAATACAAGAAACACTTAAGAGTTTCAATGTCCAGTGTCATCTGGCTGAGGTAATCCACCCTGCTAGCCGTGTCCACATCCACCCAGCGGACCACAGTACAAACAAAGAGCTTCTTCTGAGTGTCTAAAGTGAATCTCCAGTTACCTGCTCTTCTGTCCTGATTTGAGTGAGCACATACCGGCGGTTTAGGATGAATTTAATTATGCGGAGTGATTCATCTCCGGCAACGACGCGTTCCCTTCGTGCGTAAAAGTAACCCCGCGGTAAACTGCATGTGAATGAATGTAGTGTGTTTGCCGGATAATTATGTGCACCTCACGCAGTTATCTACTCAGTGTGTGGGCTGACTAAGTTGGCTCTGGACCAGTGCACTTCACTATAATAGTAGTGTGAGCAGGGAAAACTTTTACGCTTTTCCACACAGTGCGCAAACCTACATGTATTCAGCCTCAATGAATCTACTGAAGTTGTGAAACCGAGAAAAAAATACTTGTATGTTTAAATACAAAGCAAGCATGATGGTGTTGTGTCCAAGTCAGTCCCCTATCTCCATCACCAGACCAACCGGTGTCAGCTCCGTCCTTTTTGGAGCAAATAAAGGTCATTACAGGAGTTTGCTCCCTAGTATTCTTACCTGCTGTGACACAAGCAGCCTGTAGAACCAGGGTTAAAGTGATGAATGCTGTTACAGTGGAATCCATAAGCCACCGTTTCGTTTTCCACCTTGTGGACCACCTTTGCATCTCCATGGCCCACAAGTGAATCAAACTTCTGGGCAACTTCAGGTGATTTTCAACAGCGTCCCTTCTACAATCCCAAATGATGATGGAAACGGTCCTAGAAAAAAGCCATAAGTGGTGAGTTTTCAGCCTCTTCTCTTAGCCACGAGGCCCCCGATCCTCCTTCCCAGTGCCCAGCCTTCACAGTGAAGGTAATCGGGCTTTAACCAAAACGCGCAGGGTGCAGTCTGTACACTTGGTGCGTCCACAGACAGGAGGGCTGGGCGAGCTCCACAAACCAGAGCCACGATTACAGAGGAAGGACTCGGGAACCAGCCCCCGATTAGCAAATCACGGGGCTGGAAATTCTCCTCCGGGTCCACCCATTAGCTCTGTAATGCGCCCCCACGCAGCTCTCTGCCGGTGTGTCTCAGGAAAGAGGAGCAAAAATGAAAGAGGAACGATGAGATGACAGAAAGCACATGAGCAGAATTGTAGTTAATTTCACTAAACCTATAGCTGATCACAGAGAAGATCCATGTCAACAATTTATACAAGTTATGTAACTTAGGAGGTAATATAATCTACTGTCTTGAAAAATGACTCCCAAAGACTGGGTCGGGACCCACATGTGGGTCACAGTAGATTTGTTCGTGGTCCCCTAACAAATGTGCTAATGTTCAACCTTTCTGTTGAGATTTAAGTGCACCTGCTTTAAATAACATAATGAAGTTATAATTATTGTATATCACGTGATCTGGGTCATGATAGTTAGTCATTTTTAAAAAGTGAAAAACAAACACAAAATTACAACCTAGTGGAGTTGTATTATCTTGTCTTTCAAATGAAACAGCTACTTAGGTGTTATTTGACAACTTTATTTATAATTTTACAGTTGTTAGTCAGTCAGTCTGTTAATTAGTAAGTTAGTTCATAAACACACAAGAGAACAAAAACAAAACTCTTCAATAATAACAACAACAACAACAATAATAATAAATGACATCAAAAGGTGCTGTTATATTAATTCCATATAAAATACATGACAGATAATTCCAGCAGTACTTGTCCCAAATGAAATATTTGATATTTAGAACTGACTACACGTTATAGTTTCTCATCTAAACCTATTTATTTCAACACAAAATGCAATGTTCTTATCACTGAAGAGTTCTACAGAGTGACTGTGCATTTAAAAGCGATACCTGCACCGAGAACAAATGAAATCATCTGCCAACAGTGTGAGATAACTCCACTTGTACTCAGTGGTTTCCCCTGTTCTCTGCTAGATATCCTGGAACAGAATGCACACGCTCAAAAAAAAGAAGAGGAAAAAGAAGACAATTGAGTTTGATGGCAGGTGGATGAAGGATTCCAAGGCTTCTCATCATAATGACTTTTAGAGGCATGGGTCACTGCAGAGGACAGTCAGGTCCTTGTATCTTTGTCTCACTCCAGTGAAAGCATGGATCTGGCTCTGTCTGTCTGCTGGCTCATCCTTCCCAGTTAGCCGGCCAGACTCAGCCTGTTTCCAGGCAAACCGTATCCGATGCTCCGTGTGGATGCCCATTTGCAAAGTAAAGACAAAGTTCATGTTAAATCTCAATCTCATGGCCCAGAAACCTCCGCTCACCTTGGCTCCATTTCTCGCTGATGTAGTACCAAGTAAAATAAATAAAAGCAGACTTTATATTGTGACTCGGGGGAAATTCTTCCAGTTAAAGAATTAAAAAGTGTTTGGCATTACACTGACTTCCCAGTTTATAAATAATAATCGGCACACTTATCTTCAAAGGAGATATGAGTAAGGGCAGGGCAGAGTGTATTCAATGATGCAATTGAAAGATGGCATGCAACGACAGATGGTAGCCTCGGGGAAATCCAATTAGAGGTTTGCCTTTTGATTTCCTGTCAGATGGAGAAAATCTGGACAATGAGCAAACCACGTTCCTCTCCTTCAAGAAACGCTGACGATACACTTGCCTTCCTCTCTCTGTGTGAGAGGAAGGCACTCACCGTAGGTGATTATGTGACCCGGTGGCTGAAAAGTCATCGAGAGATTCTGCCGAGTCGGCTGAATCTGCAGTACTTTCAGTGGCATGACTCAAATGACTCAAAAAAAAGCTGCAGCTTCAGTTTAATATCATAGTTATAGTCACAATAAAGAACTGCACAGGTTTATTTAAGAAGCTCAGTGACAAACAGTCATTTTATAACAGCTAATTGTTGATGATGAGCAGTTATTAACAACATCGACAAAACACATTGTGACAGCCCTTAAATCACCAGACACGCACGGCAAGAGATGAGTAATCTTCGAGTGATGCAGCAGCAGTTATGAGTGATTCTGTAAAGAGGAACAGGCATTAAAACACGAGATGACGAGACAGATACTAGATACTAGGAACTTCAACGGCAACATAATGCTGCAGGTAGTTTACCTGTGAAAGCCTAATATGCTGATATATACAGTACATACAGTATTAAATCTTAGGCCACACATAGATTTGTTGTTTTAGCAATGCTATAATGACCATGTGGTGTATTTCTCCATCACCTCATTGGAACACATCCAGAAAATATGTGAAAATTATATGCAGTTTCAAAAAAACATATCATTATTTTTTTCAGAAGGGGTTGCGTACCCTTACACTTGAACGACTGCATGACCCGGGCTCATAGTCGTATGTAAAAACTGTGTTTGTCCCACTATTTCAAAGTTGTGCAAATTTATTAGACCAAGTTTTAATCAAATCATTCCAAGATCATTTAATTTGACAGATGTAAAAACAATAAATCTGGTGCAATACTTTTGCACAGTACTGTATTTTGTGTGTGTGTATATACATGTGTATATATATATATATATATATATATATATATATATATATATATATATATATATATATATATATTTATATATATATATATATATATGTTGATAATTGTTTTAATTTTCCTTCCACATCCAGACTCCCTTCAGATGACCTTTATTTTCAAATATTAGGTTGGACATTCCTTTTTGAAAGTCTCTCAGATGGTTACTGTTTCAAAACCTATTGCTCATATTTCTGTAATTTAGTTCCTTGTCATATAGCAAGAGCATCTGCACAGTCGACATTATGAGCCTAGCACATTTATCCACCATGTTTTTCTTCAAACTTCTTTTGTGAATAAAAACTGAAGGAAATCAGAATAGAATAGCCTGAGGGATATCTTACTTTTAATATTAGTATCAGTAACAATTAAAGGGAGAAGAAAGGGTTTCTAAGCAAAACAACTCAAAAGATTTTAAGTTTACCAGCTGTTTCTGTATTTTTGTTTTCTCTTTTTTATTTAGTAACATTACAGGGAGAAATTTAAAAGCAGCCAAACACAGGACCTGCAGTGTGCGCTACAGACAGACAAGTGGTTTCATAGTCTGGTCGTAGGGTATCATATGAACAGAAATTATAAAATGAGAATTGTTCAGTGCTATGAGTTTCACCTGACAAGGTATTGAAACACAAGCGCTTTTCACAGGCACACTCGAGTCAGCCACCGGCCACTGTCTGTCAGTGTTTACACACTACACAGGAGCGCATAAAGAGCTCTTTCTTCATGCTCACTCTAGTCCTCTTTCCACCACAAGCAAGAAAATTCTGCCTCTTTTCACTAACATTATTTTTGGCTCCTGTGGCTTTTCATTTTTTTTTTTTTCCACGAGAATGAATTCATTTTATAATCTTGTATCAGTATAGCTAAGTGTAGTCACTGTGGGACTGAAATGCCTTTAATAGAAGACTAACCAGGTTTAGTGTAATTTGGGGTAATCTGTACGAAACCAGGGCTTCATCAAGGTTTCTGTGACGGTGGAAATATATTTTCTGCCATTAAAATGACTATTTATATACTTATTACTGCACCCTGCCAGTAAAAGTCATGTATTTTCACAGTGGGTTACTCTGTGGCACACCAGAATCAACATCTGGCTAAATACTGTCTTTATTTTCTAAAAGCTCTTGCAGGAGAAATATGACATCAATAGAATTGTGCGTCAGCTGACCTGATATCTGCAACATCTGCTTTATTTATAGAACAACCTCCATTTATGAGTTACACATCCTGTACAGTGTTCACTGGTTTTGTTTCGGAGGACCATTTCACCCATGCATATCATCTGTTGCTTATTTTTATGGTTGCACAAAAAAACAGTAAAAGCACACCAACTTGTAATTGTGGTGGCTGTGGTCAAAGGTCTTCAACAATCATAAGTTAAAAAATAATTTGTTTGTTCGTGTCAAAGCTTCTCTGAGCAGGTTTCTGTTCTCCACACTCACTGACTCAAAAAAAAAAAGAAAGTCATGAATTACAGACAGCCTCGCCTGTGCCACAGGTGTTTGAAATGGGAAACAGCCCGATGCTCCGGAGCATTAGAGAAAGGAAACAGCAGTCTTGCAGCCAGACATGCGACAAGACATTTAAATGTCTTCGAAGGTCAGGAATGTCTTTCTGTCTGAGCACATTGTAGCTTGGAGGCATCTGAAGTGATGGTTGCAGCTGATCATTTCAAGGCCACTCTGATTTTCCTATGTGAGGTGACTTGGTGATAACTCTTTTATTGATGCTGCATGAGACACTGTGTGCCACATGGTGGAATAATAACATTTGGCATCCAGATCCCTTAGCTTAGAGAGCTATTTTGTTGATGTGTCACATTTCAAAATAAATAAAATCCCTCTCCAGCCTTGTTTCATGCGCTCTAAAGCAACAGTGAGATTGTTCGTAAGGCAGCTGTAACATAAAACACAGTACATTAGGAATAGTATGACAAATTCTTGCTTATATTCCATGGAAGTGTGAGCAGAGTGGAGCAGAAGTCACCTCCCCTTATCTATTGAGCTGGCTCGCTCCATTTTTGCTCACACCAGCATCTGAAACGTGTGTGAGGAAGAGTCAGGTGAGGAGGCACCTGCTTTCTCACGGGCCCAAGTGGCAGTGGTGTCCGCAATTCTCTGCTCTCATCGGTAGCCACTGTCACAGTTTCTGAGCATTGTGAGGAAGAGTTGAAGGACAAGCTTGCTAAACAATAAATTATCTTATTAGGGATACATCTACCTGAATTTGGTAGGCCTGTTTATGCCACTGATATTGACATTGACCATAATGGTGGTACACCAAGTGCTCAAGGTGTTATAAAGTCTAAAAAGTTTGAGAACCACTGGGATATGACATTTGAAAGTTTGTAAAACTGCTGTGTTGCATGGCTCAATAACTCGTATGTAATAGCTCCTTGGACAGCTTCACTGCCACAACAATTTCCCTCCAATAATCACACAATTTATCACCAGCTATGCTTTTTAGCCAGTCATGACAGAGCTGAAGGTAAAGCTGTGGGTCTGCACCACCTGGCTGGGGTGGATCTCCAGGGAGCCCTGGGGACAAACATGTAAAGTTAGGAGACATGACCTTGGTATGCAAACCTGCAGCTGTTAAAAAGACGGCAGACGTAATCTGCAGCAAATACAGTGTATGAACTGTGCTGCATCGTAATCACAGGTGCCAGGGTGAAAGTTACAGCTCCACATTTCCACATTGAGAGTGTGGGGAAAGTTTAATGAAGGTGCACTCAGGTGGCTGCAGCACGGGAGAAGAATGAGGGGACCACCTCAGATATATGGGGAGATAGAGAGGCCACTGTGAGGTGAGGGCGTGTGGCCTCCTATTAGCCCTCTCTCTCTCTCAAGCAGCAGAGCTGGTGACGGGTCAATAACAGAGCCATTCATCAAGGCTCCTGCAGAGGCAGATTTATGATTCAGCCAGAAACTGGCCTGACGTTTCCACTCCAGCAAAAAGTCACAAACTGTCACTCATTGAATTCAAAGCCTGCTACAACATGAACACTGCGAGAAATGTGCACTCAAAAATCAATCGCAGTCGCACCAGTGAAAACATCAAGCTTGAACTGCTCTGACAATAAATGATCAGGAATGTGTGCAAGATTTTACTTATGACTGGAGAATTAAATTCATACATGTGTTCTTTAAATACTGCATATGTATACAAATTTAAATGATTGCTTAAACTCCCTAATGTGGAGTTCAGCCACATTCAATGCTGAGCCACAAAAATAAAACAGCACGTACAGTGTTATGTGCAATATTTTCATGAAATGAATCATTTTTTGAGTGTCGTT
This sequence comes from Solea senegalensis, assembly GCF_019176455.1. Taxonomy (NCBI): domain Eukaryota; kingdom Metazoa; phylum Chordata; class Actinopteri; order Pleuronectiformes; family Soleidae; genus Solea; species Solea senegalensis. The sequence continues at coordinate 38,886,232 of NC_058021.1, read as the reverse complement.
TCTGGATTGCTCATCGGACGGTGAGAGTCAGGCTCCTTCACAGAGCTTCTTTTCATACACTACGTGTCTGTGTCTCCCTTCCACCCTGTGAGTAAGTTGTTGAGAACTGTCCTGGAACAGCATGCAGTCAGCGTGCACCCACGTGGGCAGCAATGAACACATGTAAGTCACTATTCATATTGCCAAATGACAGGGTGTGTTTGCTACTGGATGTGCATCTGATGTGGTGGCGCTTGGATGCATGTCTGATGAAAGTCTACATGTCTATGATTGTGAGGGTCATGTCTTACATGGCATCCCCACACAACTCTCCATGGCTCTTAAGCTGAGCCAAATACTCCAAACTAGTCTGCCACTGCCAGACACTGTCATGTGTGTGAATGGGGACCTCCTCTGTGAGAGGGAATAAATCCAAGCGCGTTGATTGTTCTGGTTTCAGACAGTTCGCAAACTAAAATAAACTGCAGTTATACCAAAGGCCAAATGCAGTGTTTAATTCTAGGTTACCGCTTCCCATTTAAGCAAAGTCATTTGCTGTGTCTTTGATCAGTTATTTCAGTCAGTACATGTGAACACAATACAATGTTGTCTCAACTCAAACAAGGCCACTATATCTGCTGCTCACCTTACTTAAAAATGTGTGTTTCACGTCCCTGTGTGTGCCTCGGTGTCACACTGATCGCACCTTTTGGGTTGTTAGAGTGCACTGCATGTTACCACACTTAGTAGCATAAAATAGTGCTATGCACATTACATTTGTGTAGTGCATGATGTTCACTTTCAGCTCTAATAAGAGTAAATCACAAAACTGTGTTTTTTATGCCATTATACACCAAACCTTTCCATGCAATTATTACACATTTTTGACATGAAGTAAAAGTGACTGATCTACTGTATGTCAAGCAGCTTTTACATTTCAGCGAGTTGAAGCTTGCACCACACACTTAAGTTTGCACTGAAGATATTATTGCTTCAGCCATTTTTTGTTATAATTAAGTTTTCTCCCTTCAAAGTGGAAACTACTTGATAACTCATAAGACAATTTGGAGGTCATTAAACAGTCTTTTATCATTTTGACTCTGTTAACAAACCACAAACATTGGGTGGTTTATAGGGAAGCTATGCACGATGCTTTGCTATAACTAACTTTCAGAGAGTTTCATCAGTTCTGCTTTGGGGCAAAATCATTAACTCACCGTCAGGGGACTGATTAAAAAAGAGAGGTGACGCTCCTCCATTTGACTTTTCACCTCCTTAGGAAGTTTGGTGAGGGGGTCATCACAAAGCTCAAGCCGAGTCATGTTGGCACTCACCTGCTGCCTGTTCTGTGCTTCTTTTAACCCGTCAGGCTGAAGCAAGTACTCCTGCACAGCTCAAGGCCAGCGCCCATTACAGAGCCTTGTTGTTCAGGTATGCTGCGGAAAGGCATGTCGGAATATTTCAGCTGTTCACTTCACCTGTCATCGGCGGATGTTGTTAAGATATAAGCTGATGATAGTTTTCCACCACCATGTTTACCTTTTACCTTGACAGTGCATTCAAATTCATGAAAACCATTATGATGACTTTGTGTCCATTTGGACCAGTCTGTTCCCGGACTGTCCAGTCATTTTTAAAGCAGACATGTACAGTTCATTGCCAAAAAGGAGCAGCAGAAATCAATGATGGCAATTGCTTTTAGATGTGTCTTTGTGATTATTGTTTCCTTGTGCATGTAGGAGGTTAAAACTGTCTCAAAGTACAGTTCTACTGTACATGATAGCTTAGGAGACTAACACGAGAAATGATCACATCAGGACAACAGATGATCATTGAAGCGCAAGTGGAAGTGAATCAATGCATTCTATAGACCCAGTTTATTAGGTAATCATAGCTTAAACTAATGCATGCCAATACAACAGTACTGTTATAATAAATTTCTGTCCTGAAGGTAATAATCAGTGTTTATTTGCAAGAGTGTGAGCAAAACTCTGTCTGGATTCACTTAGAGACATGAATGATCTCCGGATGTGTGTTCTTTTGGAACTCACTCTCGGAGGGTATGTTTTGTGGCTCTCTTATATGACGTCAGAGCAATATAGAGCTGATTAAAACTCTATTCTGGAGATGTCTTGTTTTGCTGAATACGTGACTTTCCCTGTGTGATCCAGATGGCGAAATGATTTGAATGCATGGGAAATGCTGTGAAGCTCTAATTTTGGCTGGTTCTAGGTGTCGAAAACTTTGAAGCATGTTTAAGAGGAGACATATTGTGGTATTGACAATAAAACTATGATTAATGACACGCATGAGCTCTCACACAGAGCCAAAACAACGGTTGTGGCCTCATCAACAAAAAGCTGAACTCTTATATTCATACATCCACTGCTGTTAAACCTCCTCTAAAGTTAAAAAAAAAAAAAAACTTCAAAGGATCTATAATGTTGCCAGAAAATATAATGTTTCTGAAAGAATAAAGTGGAAGATTTAGTCCATGTGTGTGCCTCCATTCACCATGTGGTCAGGGAGGTGCCTGCGCATCAGAGAGGTAACTAGCAGTTTGGAGAGGGCAGTCTGGCTGAACCAGTGGATTGAGATGACAGGGAGAAATGAAACATCAAATTAGGACAAGAACATAATGATTAAAGTAACTTTTGCATAGAGCAGCATACGCTGTAGTTGTGTCATGGGATGTAAGCACAGATGCAAAGCTTACATGTTGGAAGCTGCAGCAGTTTCAAGAATGGGCGTGTTTAGTGCATACTTTCACTGACAGGAAACAAAATGACATCAGTTATTGGTCGACAATATATCCAATAAGCATCAGCCATTTGTTGTTGCCTCTCAACATAGGATATACAGCGTTTAAAAACGATTCACTTATCAGCCACACTACCAGCACAACTGTAGGACTGATAATGTCAAGCTGTCATTTACGTCAACAACAACAACAAACAGTACACTCAACAATTATTGTGTGGATTGTGATGATATTTGGTATAGATGCCGACATAGGATTATCAATGACTTTGGTGATCACCCAACTGGATGGATTTCTTTGAAACCGTCCCCTGATTTTCAGATTGATGCTCTTTCAACAATTATTATTTGAACAATCGTTGAATGGGTTCTTATAAAATTTGTGTTTCTCTCACAATAAATAGTAGTAATTCTAATTTCTCTTATACTTAAACTGATGACCAAAAACCAACAGTAAGCTTCAGCTTGACGTTGCATTTGGTGCTGATCACTGTAAACTGTTAGTAATTAGCCTTAAACAGTGTTGTGCCTTGGGAATAGATGCTATCATTGCTGCAATCCCTTAGTCTTAATTCTATAATAATTCAGGCTTCAAGGTAAATTTGTGCGATGGTATAAAAGTTCTGTCTTGGTTTTTCTTTTCATATACTCAATGTGGTTGTTTTGAGTTCAGTCATATTCCAGGCTAAATGAGAGAGTTAATCATTTTGATGAATTGAAAGTGATTGTACGAGACTGCGCGGTCTTTATAGCGCTCAGAGTAAACTTGAGCACCAGCTGTTGAGAGGAAGGAAATGTTTGAAGTGACACCGGACTGTGCATGTGATTTAAGTTACGTGTTACACTGCGGAGCAATACTTTGCTGAGTCTTGTCTTGGATAATGAAAATCATCTGCTATGTTACACCATTTTGTTTTCAGTGTGAATCTTCCTGAGAGCATGAATTCACTTTCAGATCTGGACTCTCACTAATGTCACCGATCATGTATACTTTGACCCTGAGTCATTACTCTGCAGATCCTTAGATGGTATCTCTCTGTGGTCAGTGGGTTCTACTGTTGAGGTCTGCAGGCAACATTCCTCAAATTCTGCCTCAACTTGGGATTCCTGACCTCTCCTCACCCTCAGCAGTCTTCTTCCACAGTAGGTGACAGGCGGGTTTTTTAGCCATGCACACTCCCTACCTTTCTCCTCCAAGCTCAGCTTTTATGTGGACACACATGCAAACTGTCTGATATACATCAATCATAGAGAGCAGATACATTCTCACATGGTTTCAGGATGTGATAGAAAACAGGCGACATGGATGATATGAGTGTGTCACTTATCTTTTGCATTTGAACAAATACAGAGATGATTCTTGCAGAAACCATCTGATGTTGATCATATGGTGTCTGTTCAGGTTGGACTTGGCCATTTCCTGGACATCACCCTCTATCAATTGCTTTTTTTTTTTTGGGAAGTGCTGATTAAATGGAGACAACCACAGTTAGTGTTATTCCTGACTTAGCTTGCACTCTGATCAGCTGTGGGGAGTCGTGAGAATTACAGGTTAGTTCAGTATCTGAATGCGCCACATGCCATGATTATCAGCCTCTGTCATATCCACAATACGCAGCTTTAATTTGCACATCACGTCTCCCTTTTCTAAACGTTGTTTAGGTTTAAGTGCAAAACAAGAATTATCTTTTATTCCCCGTAGGTCTCTCAGTCAGCTCATGTAAAGAAAAATGACTCAGCAAATATAAATGAGGACATTAAAACATTATCGTTAAAAATGTTTTTTATTAGAAACAGAATCAGAAAATAATGGCAATTGCATAAATAAAAGGATCATACAAATATTCATACAAACAATGTGAAACAGCTGTAGGCCACATGAGTGTTCATGGCTTCATACAGTTGGCTGTCACCCACTCATTCTAAATCTGACTCTAAATTTAACAAAGTGCAAACAACATGGTGTGTCTGGTTCTGTTTGAACTATTACAATCAGAGTGGGACTTTGTGAATGCAGCTGTGGTTCTTATCAATGTGGGGCAATTTTACCTGGTCCCCTAAAGACTATCTGTCTTCTAAATCGAAAAGACGTCAACACAATTAGTGGATTGTAACATATTTCTTTGTAGTTGCTTTTTAATTGCTTCATTAGCACTGGGTGTTCTCGTGTTGTTATTTGTCTCGCTAATCGTTTTTTCCAGGTTAAATGAGTTGAACTCTGGGGGGAGACGGTAAAAAAGAAAAGAAGATGAAATAAAGGAGAGAGAAGGTTGATTTATCCCACAAACATTAAGTTACATATTCATTCTTCTTCATTCATTCACCTGTCTACACGCAAATGGGTGAAACAAGATAAGAATGAGATATATACATTTTCGTTTACAGTATGATGATTAGGAAAGTCTCGATAAAAGTAATATTCTGCTGTACAGACATATAAATCAACTCTTAAATCAATTTCAGAATTTCAAAATAATAAACACCCAGCAGTCATGGTCCGGCTCTGAGATAGAGAAGAACACAGACTAGAAACTCAAGTCACGATGTACCAGCATTCCACACCAATCTGAGAGAAGGACTTTGTCAAACACTCACACATGCACAGTGTTCAACCGACAGACAGGTAGAGGACGGGATGCAGCTCCTAATTCTGTCAAACAATGTCGTTTTTTGTCCAAAATGAAGCTGGAGTCATCTGCTTAGCTTAGTTAGCACCCCACACCACTACCTGGATTATTCATTTATGAAATAAAATGACATTTTTTGCATACCATATGTTGTGGGTAATGATGAAAAAAAAGCTTAATCTACTAAATAACACTAATAAAACAATGTACCAATTCCATAAAATGAATTCAAGTGGAACTACAACGTGTAAGCGGATACAATAATTAAATAAATTATGAGCAGATTATATCAAATGGTAAAGCAAAGTTAAAAAAAAAAAAAGGTTCAATGTGGTGTACACACTTTCTTACCAAAGAGGCTCATTCTGCCGCTCAGTTTTCATGAAAGAGTCAATTTAAAACCTCAGCGGTTGGACATGACCAAGGTTTACTGTCCAGGGTGTATCAGCCCTCCCTCTGTGTCCAATCAGTGAAGGTGCATGGCCATGATGAGGTGTTGATCACAAGTGTAGCGCCCTGCTGAAAGCATAGTGTCATGGAGCTTCTCTTAACCACTCGCCGTGAACATAAACACAAAACTGTTCAATATTCACTGGCTGCTCATGACAATAACTGTCTAATGTTGTTTCAATATAGGTTTTTCAAACATAATAATATGGACAGGCAGTTGTCTTTTCAACATGAATGCATGTGCGCAGTTGCCAGTTTTTCACCACAAAAACGTAAACAGGGGAGAGGCATGAGCAGAAATGTGAGTGTTGACTGAATTTCTTCAGGCAGCCATTTTGAACAAACAGGTTGGAAGTTGTGGCTGGAAACTTATAAAATTAGCATTTCTTCCCCACATCCAAAAGCAAAATATATTTATAAGAGAGATTGAATGTCAATGCATACAGGTCCACTTAAAAAAAAATAAGTTATTTCTCCTGGTAGACACAACACAAGCAGTGTTTCATGCTATTGCTTTCTAATCCCTCTTTTAGTTCTGGTCACCCTTCCAGCCAGCTAGTGATGGTAAACTAAAGGTGCAAATGTTTATTTTAGAAAAATTCAACACAATATTTTGTGTATCCTACAATTAATTCTGCTTTAATCACAGGGATGAAACATCTACATGTAATAATAAAGTTATATTATGAATCTGTAGATGCTAAAGTTAAACAAAAATAAATGTACAAATACCATATATACAGTACATGATGTATTTAAAGAAAATAAAAGAGGAGCTTAACAATTTGCCAATTATTCCAGGTTGATACATTAAATACAAAAGTGAAGAAAGAAATGAAGCACTTGAAAGCACTTGGGTTTACTGTATACTCATATATTAGAGTTTTAAATGAAACCATAGCTTCTCTTCTTCTCTGTACTTGACTATCATAATATCCCCGCAAATAATAACGCTGGTTAATCTAATAACCCCTCTGGCTGAGAGAACAAGCGCAGATATCAATACAAAAAGGTCACTGTGCACATGTTTAAGTGTCTCACATTCCTCACATAAATGAAAGACACTTTATATTGTTGTACATTGTTGTTGACCTTTCTCCACAAAGTCAGTTTTTTTCTCTTTCTTTTACCTCTCTATTTAAATGATTGTATCATGACTTTTATATATTTGATGTCGCTGCCACTGTATGTATTTTACTTGCCTTGATGAATTATCAAAAGAATTATCAAAGCAGAGAGCATCAGTATTGGTCATGTGTATTTTATAATGTCTTGCTGACAGATGCAAAGGCCTTTCTCTGCTATCTTCTTGCCACTGCCAGTGGAGTCAGTATTAATCTCTTGTCCACCATAATCCAACTTCTCCTTCTTCAGCTCCTCTGTCTGACTGAGACGTGAGCTGGGACTGGTATTTCATTAAGAATCAGACCTGGTGTTGACAAAGGAGTCAAATCTGAATGTTTTACAGGTACCAAATATCAGCTGTCAACTGCTTCATCCCCTGAAACACTACTATCGGCTCATCTAATTGAAACTGAGCCACTCCTCCATTCACACTCAGCTCATTTCTACCCTCTCTCTTTTCAAACAGCATCTCTCTCCCTTTTACTCTCCTTGGGTCTGATATGTTATGTCGGAGGGAGGGAGAGAGGAGGATCGAGTGTCCAGCGTTCCTCCCATCACCTGTGAAATTTCAGAGCCAGTCCACGGTGAAAGGGGGTATTGTGTCCCCCTCAGGAGGAATGCCCTTGCATCGCTCCTCAAAGAAAAGGCTTCATTTGGCCAGGAATTTGGAGGCATCTCGAGAAGTATAGGGGGATTTTCTTGGGGGTGGGGATGGGAAACTGAAGGCCTTCTTAAGGCTGAACAGACGACAGACAGCAGGCCTTCTCAAAGTCCATCTCACTCGCACATTTGATAGATTATTCAACAATTAAATCACCTTAGTGCAGACCAACCAGATTTTCTGTTTCTGGTCCCTTTAACTTGATAACTGACTGATCTAAGTAACCTTTTTCATGTCATTACACAAGTGAATTATGGGAGACACTCTTAATGGGTCTTTACACATAATGATATAGTAGCACATTACTTTTCTTTTTAGTAATAAGTATATTGAGACTACATACACTTGAAATGTCAGTTGCAACTGCAGTATTCATGTGAGGACACTGACACCTGCTGGTGGCAAACAGCAACTACAATGTGTGTAAGGCTTGAACGCTGGTGCAAAATTTCCTGATGGCAAAATGTGCATTATAAATGCTGTTGATTAGGTAATGATTAGGTTAACAAATACCTTAATCATGTAGTAATTACAGGTCACAGTAACTGCATTATTACTCATGTATGCTGTAGAAAAATCATTATTGCAGTCATTACTATATTCGTGTTCTTTGTAACATCTAATAAACAGGTTTGATTGTAACTTAATTTAGTTAGGTATGGACTGTAAATAATTATAAAACCAAGGTTAATATCCTCCAATCCAAGAGGGGGCACTAAATCTAAAGCTCAACGATGTCTGGAACAGTAACCGGAAAAGGCGAAGAAGAACAGCCGGAAAAGGAAGAAGAAGACAAAACACCGGCGGTGTGTTTTTAGCTGCTTCTACAGCAGGTAGGTCTACTGCTAAATATTTTATTTGGACCATAAATTATATTTCGTCGATAGTCGTTTATTGCATATGACAACTTTTCCTCGGTCCAGTCTAGCGCTTGCACCAGGGATTGATGAAGTCGTGTATTGACGTGTTAGATTAGCCCGAAGCTAAAGTTGGAGCTAGCCTCGTGAAGTGTTCTACTATTGTTCATTTGGAAAACATTGAAATTTAACCACTTATTCGCCAGGCGGAAAACATAGAAACGGTTGAGACAATAACTGCAGTTATTTAAGAATGTACAGGTTTCATTCATAAATTCGGCGGCTCTTGTTTTAAAAAATACGCTTCGTCTAAATTACTTAACAGTCCTAGCTAATGGCTCGGGTGTCACATCTCAAATGGTCGTGTTATAAATAGTAATACTGCAAATTATACGTAGTATATATTCGATATTGGCCACAATATATCTGATATCTAAAGCGACTAACATTATACAGTATATTGCATTATATCTAATCTATATGTGAAATGATGCGGCTGTTAAAATGTCACTTACCTGAGTTTCTCATGTTCTCATCGCCCTGCACCATGTAAAGCTAACAATAATGATATTTAATGCTTGTTGTCCCTGTCCACAGTAAAATGGACACCAATGATGAGGTGGTACAATTACAAAGCAGTAAAACATTGCTCATCCGCCACTTACCAGCTGAACTCAATGGGGATGAGAAAGAAGATCTGCTTAAGTATTTTGGGGCTGATTCAGTCCAAGTCTTCTCTAACAGGGGTCGTATGGTAGGTTGCACTTCACCTTATGAGTGTTTTTCTTATTGTGAAATACAATTCATTGATAGTAACCTCATCACAAATTATGTGTCACTTCCCACAGAAACATACAGCCTTTGCAACATTTAAAAGTGAGAGGTCAGCAGCAAATGTGAGTTGATTATGGTATTAAGTCAGATATTTACACATTGACACAAACTTTTAGTCATCAGATTTTATCTTAAGCTGTGTGTCTGGTGTTTTATCTCCTTCAGGCTCTTACCAGACTGCATCAGTTAGAGATCCTTGGTCACACACTTGTTGCAGAGTTTGCTAAAGGTCAAGATAATTTGACAGTTTTAAAGGATCCACCGGTGTCAGCCAGGTATGTTATCTGGATAATATGCAGTGAGGAAAAGAAACTAAAACAATTCAGGCTATGTTAAACCTGTGAATTGGAGTCAGACTCTGGTGCGTGTATCAGCGGTGTAAGGATTTTTGTGTTGTCTTTCTACAGTGGAAAAAGACTTAAAGAAGAGAAGAAGAAACAGGAGACCCAGAACCCAAAAATCACCCTTATAGAGACTGGTGTTGCACCAAGTCTTGGGTATGTGTGCATATTATCTATTTTGCAGCTTTTGGCATTCATTTTCTATTTTGTTAATTTTCCGAGTGTTGTATCTTGTAAAACATTGTGCTGATGACTGATCTTTAGACTCTTGAATGCATCAACTTATACACTACCAGTGTATTACTGTTTTCCTCATCTCATTGCTCTTTTGCAGGAGTGTTTAGTCATTATATTCAAGTTTGTGCCATTCCTTTCGGTACAAGGTGTTCAGTACATTCAAAATACACCGTCGAAGTGTGAAGCAAATAGAAGATGTAAAATCCTCACTGCTTTGTAGATAGTACTGAAGCACTGCAGGAGCACTGCTGCTGAATCCGCCTGCTGAGGTACCCAGCTTTTCCAGCAGAGCCGCAGACATAATTAGTCGACATGTTTAGAATCAGAAAGAAGAACTTTTTTAGGAATTAAATGTTCAGGAGTAGAATGAAGTGACTCCAGTACATAGACTGTATATTTTTATCATCTTTGTTGGATTTTTTTCATAATCGATTAATCTGTCGATTATTTTCTTTATTAATCGATGAATCGTTTGGTCCATAAAATATCAGAAAACCTTAAAAACCTCTGATTGTTGTTTTCTGCTCCAGCAGAACTGGCAGCTAACAACACACACACACGTACACACTGCCCTTTCCTTTGCTTATTAGGCTGCAGTATTAAGATTTATCCTCTCATGCAGTGCCCATTCCTGCCTGATAAAAGTTACTGTAACGTGTGGACAAGCCTCAGTGCTGACATTGCAAGCTGGTCCCAATGTCCCTTAATGGCTGGATTTTACATTTTGTTGCCTGAGTGCTTGTCATAGAGTATAAGTCACCTTGCTAAAGCACATACTCTGTCTGTCTGGTTTACCTTAACTTATTTTGTGAGTTGTTAAGTGAAGGGGCGATTGTGTTCGGAAGCAACTTTTTAAAAGTAATTCTGTCTTTTCTGTCTCACTTTCTCCCTATCTCCTACAGGTTGAAATTTCAATCCAATCCCACTTTGAAATATTTATACCCACCACCCTCGAACAGCATTCTGACAAACATAACACACGCCCTCATGAGTGTGCCAAAGTTTTATGTTCAAGTGAGTGATTGGAGTCATATTTTTCATCTGATACCAGCACGCCTTTGATAAACAGATTGTTGTTACCTTTATATGTCTTTGTATTTTCATATCTTTTTTGTGTAGTGTGTAGTTTATACAGAAAAATGCATATTTGACAGCATGCATGACCTTCAGATTAATAGTGTAAAATGAAAATACGCTTTTGTACTAAGTGTTCTTAAGATTTTTGAACCGTATCCAACCTTTTAAAGATCAAACACCAAATATTTGCCTTTTAAATTTCAATTTAGGGAGCAAGTATTAATAATAAACTATATGTGGGAGGCATGAGTTATGGGTTTAACATTTCCTTGGTGAAATCGTGCTGCCTGGGTATTTTTCTTTCCACTGCTGCTACTTCCAGTGTTGACATCTTGGTGGTGCTATTGTGTCACAGAAAAACAATCACTGCCAGGATCTCACTTCAGTCTCAATCTCACTTTGATCCTTCTATTTTAAATGGAAATGCAGGAAGCATGCAATCAGTTTCGCATGTAAAGCCTGAGTTGCAGGCTTTCTGTTTTAGAGCAGCAATAACAGCCCCAACTCTTGGTATGAGTCTTGATATAGAACTGTCACTGTTTTGTAATATATTTTACATATTTTCAATCATACAGGTACTTCATCTAATGAACAAGATGAATTTACCATGTCCATTTGGTCCGGTCACTGCCAGACCCCCCATGGTAAGCTTAACACATGAATGTTGGATGAAGAATAGGCTGATGGCTTAATATTTGTAGATGCTTTCAATAATAATTATTTGATATTACACACGAAGAACTGTGCTGTTATAAGGGGTCACTGTTCAGAAATGTCAGAATATATTTAATAAAAAATTAAAAACCCCTCAAAAAATCAAAGCTAATTGATTTCAACCCTGAGTTTTAATATGTGACATGAGTATTAAAGCTATGTTAAAGTAAATGGACCTTATAATGTAGCCAGGCTACACATGTTGATTGGATTTTTCCATTAAAATCAATCAATTGATCACTTATGTCTTGTCATTGAAAAGTTCAAGACTTTTTTTTGCTTGACATAAGATGTATCTTACTTTGTTTTTTTTTAAAAAAAGCAAAAAACATTGTTACACTGTTGTGTTGCATGTCGGATCATAATTGGTTTCCAAACAAGTGGTATTGTCACATCTTTGTTACTTGAGTGAAAACACGAGCTGAGAAACCTTCCACTTTCAGCAGGTTTCTAATATTAAACTGTGTAAATGCGTCATTCTGTACTGTGAAGTTCACAACAAGGAAACGAGATAATTGTCACAATTTGTAAAATATTTGCTTCATGAATTAATCTGTCCATCGATGTCTCTAGTAATCTTGTAATCTTAATTTTGTGTTACATGAAATGAAGAAGAATTACAATGTCCTCAAATGTTTTGTTCTGTCCACAAACCAAATGTTTTCCGTTTACGGCCAGAGAGGAGCAAAGAAACCAGAAAATGAGTGATACAGTTAAGGGTTACTAAACTTAGCAAACTTTAAATTAAATATAAAATATTTTCTTATCCACACGTTTAGAACTGAAATGAAACATATTTCATAATTCTTGGAAATGAATTATGCAAAAATACACTAATTCTTATTGTTGAATTTTAGTAGGGTGACCATTTGCAGTTTTTCTATATGACAATTAAATATTTGCATTTAGCTTCCCCCGAGTTGAGTATTTTTTGTTGGTGCAATAGGAACCATTTGAGTCAGTCTCAGAATATTGTGATTTTAATTTAATCCCAATATCGACCACCCCCCACACTATGATCATAAATGAATCCTGGTGTCGAGCAGTGCTCACCGGGGACCTTAGCAAAGATGCACATGGAATCATTTGAGTGCTGAGGTATTTGAAAAGTAATCCATCTTGTGTTGTCTGCTGCAGTTTCAGCTCCTGCCTCCTGCACCACCTATCCCCATGCCCCCTCCCTTCCCTCCTGACTACCCTCCTTTACCAGAGGAGGAGATGGAGCTGTCCAGTGAAGAAGAGTCGGAGTACGAGAGTGGAGACGATGAAGACAAGGAGAGGTGAGGTGCAGATTACCAACACAGATTACCAACACAGAGTTCTGCCTTTCGGCAGCCACCTTGACATTGCCTGGGGCCTTTGTTTCAGACTAACACCAGCCTCTGTTATCTACATGAATGGGGGAGATGGACATAATTGCACATCCTTTGTTTACTAGTACATAAACTGCATGTAAACTCAGGCATTTCCAAGGTTTCTCAACAATGAACTCTTTTTTCTTTGTCAAGAGCACTTTGAGACACTTAAGATACATCCATACTACTCAGTTTTTGTAAAAAAGAAAAGAAAAGGGCACATATTCTGCCGTCTACATGCCACTTGTCCACAGTACCAGGGCATTTTAGAGCCGAGAAAACTGAAGTATGAAAACGCTGCTGGCTCTGTTTTAGTTTCATAACACTGAGGCTGTGTTTCAGTATAGATGGGCAAAAACTTTAGAAACAATGATCAGTTCTCCTTCTTATCAGCAGCAACTCGACTATCTAAGAAAAAGCTCAAGTTTAATCACTTACTTTCTGGTTCACCTTGTTTTTGGTCTACTAAAACAAATACCCTTGTTCTATTTTTCCACCATTGTTGTTTATCATATGCAGTACTCTCTAAAACAAACTGCAGAGGACAGAATCAGTGTCACGCTATATTCATTTTGTGGTTTGTTCTGAACGCAGATTACTCTTGAAACGGAGCTAAAACTCTAATTGCGATGCAGAAAATTCAAGTTGCATTACTTGTTTTTTGTTTTTAACATCCGCTTCTTCCATCCTAAACTAGTCCAATTTCACCAGGTGCCACCATCAGTGGCAGAAACTGAAAGAATCGTCAACTGTGTGTTTGATAATACGAGGGACTTGCTAAGTTTACCTGATTGAAGGGCAGGATGTGTCATACATCTGCCATCTTTAAGTCATTGACTTTTCTATTCAGGGATCTTTAAGTGTTTTTTCTCCTCTCTTACAACAACTCATCTCTGCACTGAAACTGATTTCTTTAGTCCGTGGAACTGATTGTGATATTGTTTACATCATACAGCCGCTATCATTCATTCACAATTATTATTATTATTATTATTATTATTAATAATAATAATAATAATAATAATTATAATAATAATAAGGCTGGTAACACAAGTGGCTTGAAGGAAAATGTCTATAATTGTTTTACTTTTTATCTTCTGCCAAAGGTAGGTATTTTTCTCTTATTCTTTATGGTTGCTTTATTTCAGGATTGCTCGTCTGATGGGCCTGGTCAACCAAGCATGCAAGAGACCCATGAGACCAAAAACTGTTGCAAAGAGAAAGAAGCCCAAAATCAAGGATCTACTCTATGTTCCCAAACCAGACACTCAAAGGTACAGCAAAGGCACTCATGCATGTCACAGACCTCACGCAAAGCTGTGCTCCAGACTATATTCATAGGCTGCTAAAAAAAAGGACCAAAACCTCCAGACAATAAGTCTTCCTCATGATGACAGCCCTGTGTGGCTTTGAGACTTATTGTCTCTGTACCACACACACACACGCACTCCTTTAATGACAGACCACAAAGTCGATTTCTAAACTATAAATATATACACACACACACACACACACACCTCGGTGTCTCCTGGCTTCATGTTTGTGGACTGGGAAATATCTTCCCCTGACCGGAGCAAAATATCCCAACCCTTAAGCCGCTCAGGTGCCAGCTTTATTGAGGGTACATTTTAGAGGCAGGCTGCTGTTGAGCGGAGTTCTGATTGTCTCTGCTGTCCCCAGTGCTCCGACGCTGCAGCCCTGTGATGTGTTTGAGCAGCCCCACCCCGCCGGGCCGAAGAAAATTGAATTCCACATTTCAGTTCCAGAGGTAGCCTCCTTAGTGGAAGGAAGTGGGCCAGGTCAAGAGGCGCCAGCTGATGAAGGCCGGGGTAAGTGTTCCCACTGACGCACTTCATGCAGTTAACAATTAGTCTAGACTCGGTGATTAAACAGTTGATTCATTAAAAGTATTAATTCAAAACTAACCTTGGGTAATGTTTACAGTGCATGACCCCAGTGAAGCAGAGAAAACAACAGGAAATGCTAAACCATAACTATGGACCCAGAGTGGTCACTCTGTGGGAAAAGAGACACTTATGTGTTCAGACATACAAAGACGATGCATTTTAAATTATTTATTATCTTATGAAATCATACTTTGCTTGCCTTTGTTTACTTACAATGCAAACGGCTTGTTTTCTTGCGTGTTGAATTTCATTATTATTGAATACTCCAAAGGGCAATTGTTAAAAACATGATGAGCATACACATCATCATAATTTCTACTGTGCAGCTGAGAGTGAGGGTAAAACAGGGACATCACTCTGTTTCCTAGGAGCAGTCTTGAGGTTCTGATGCACCAGCCCTCATCAGGATCTGTCATTATAAATATGGACCCTGAACTTGTCGGCGGAATCTTGTGTTGTGTCACACTATGTTTATTTTTTTCATACTTGTGTACTGGGGTTTGCGTCAGGCTTGCATTTTTTGACACACCCTAACCAAGTCAAAGAGAAAACCAACATAGTTTGGTGATACAGTTAATCTAAGCTCCATTGGGTTTGTGTTATCTTATCCCTGATTGTTACCATGGTTTTAACAGACATGTGTTATGTACGTACTGTTAGTATACACATGATATAATGTTTAAAAAAAGTACTGTATATGTTTTGATTATCTATGGAGCTACACACATACTCAGCTTAGTGCTAGGCTAGTCAATATTGATAATTATACTAGCTTGAGACTAGCAATGTTGCGGTTGTCGGTTCGCATTCCGGTGTGTGTGTGTGTGTGAGAGTGAATGGTTGTTCGTCTCTGCAGCAGACTGGCGACCTGTCCTTTCACCCTATGTCAGGTGGGATTGGTTCCATCTCTCTGTGACCCCCATGTGAAGGAATATCAATAATTGTCACAAATGAAAATCCATCTATCTAAATAGACATGGATAACTGAAAGTTGATATTTAGGTAGATGTCTCCCGCCGCTCATGTGTCCTTATTTTTTTATGAGACCACCTACTGTTTCATGCGCCCTGCATCGCTTGATGTACGTAGACTAGACGTACACAAGACAAACCTTGAGTCGTAATTACTAGCCGTGTTGTTGGCACTGTACCCCTGTCTCTCTCTGCCGTTGATGTGCGATTCCATGCCGAACAATGACATTAAGCAAAAGCGAACAAATTATGTGATGCCTGGGAAATGTAATTTCCAAGATCTCTGGCTCACCAAAGAAAATTACAAGGACTGACTTGCCCAAGATCCCAAGAACAATCATTTGGCCAGATGCAGAGCGTGGTACAAATCAATTAATGTGCTCTCTCATCTCAAGCTGTGTCAGCACATTTTGTCCTTGATATTGCGGGAATTGGCCGGGAAAGTCCTTGAAAAGTCTTTGAATTTGATGTGATCCAAGGTGTGTGTGCACCATCTATTGAACCTTAGTTATACTGATATTGAAGGAGATGATATTGTATTATCTATTGTTGAGTAAAATCAATTGAACCAGAACTTCAATATCATTTCAAAAATGTTGTTACGGTTGGGTTTCTACATGCAAATATTGTCTTTTGAGGATGAATGTAAAAAGAAAGTGATTGACATTTTGTTGGTAGGCAGTGGTGGTCACATATTGCAGTCGTTCTTTGTGGTTGTTTATATGTTACGCTGTATGTGAATGAACTGACTGATACATACCTACACAGTTACATTTAAAAGGTCTCCCTCTCAGCATAACACTGGTCATCTCCTCTTTAGCCATGTGTGGTCATGCAGTCATATAGGATGAAAGCGTTCTGCGTCGTCGGCGTGCCACGACTGAGCCCACTAATCACCCCCAGCACATCCACCCACCCCGAGGGCAGCTACTGCCACAGATGGATTGTAATTGTGTGGGGAAACTCTGTGATACTAATACCCACCATCTCCAAACATGTCAGCTTCAAATGAAGTGCTTCTTTGGAACACATTTTAGTTGTTTGTGTAACACTGTGACTTTCACCAACTGGCCAGTCAAATAAATCAGGCCAATAACACAATCTACAAATACACTAAGGGGGCTCCTTATGAAAAAGTGCTCTGCTGACTGTCATTTGTGGAGGAGGAGCACTGTACGAATTTGGTTGTTACCATACATCATGTTTATCACATTGAAGCAGGAGGTGCCTTGATACTACTATTGACATAAGTTAAAGCCCTTACCATGGGTGAAGTCAGAGCCGAGTGTTACACAGCAGTATATCACAGTAGAAACTAGCACCAAAAAGGTTTTACCATTATCTCTATGAGGAAATGTCACAGGGAGCGCGGTCCGTGTTACTTGTCAGCTGTGCAGTTCCCTGTTTGCCTTATCTCCCTTCTCTCTAACTACAACTTCACTCCCTGGCAAAACCCCTGAGAAGTAAAATAGATCTCAAAGTCAAACACAAAAGATTTCCTAAAGGCAGGGGGAAGATAAACCATGACAGGTGGCTTTTTGGATTAGTCTAGTTTTGGGGGAGTTGGGGTGTGGGATCCGATAAACAAGCTATTTAAATGAAAAGGGGAGGTGGGGGACAGATAAGGAGGAGGATAATTTTGAAAGCAGTGGTCTAGTTCTCTGCAGAGTGTATCAGAAAAGCTCCCCAACACTTCTTGCTCCAGTGCTTACATGCACACAAACACGCAGATGCACACACGCCTTGCTCCTCTTGGATTTATACAGGCTCGCTGCTCTTAGTAATTCCATCTACACTGTGTGTGTGTGTGTTTGTGTATGCATGCACTCCCCTCAAAAGTCTGTTGGAGTTATCTCTCCACTCAAACGTGTGTTTGCCAAACAGGAGTGCATTTTAATTTGATTAGTCGTCTGTATTTGACGTCGACTCTGTTTGCTTGTGTCTCACACTTAGAGATTCCATTCAGCACTTTAAAGTTACATCGTTCTGAATGTATTTACATTATTAAGCCCAGCTGAGAAACTTAAAACCATCACTATGATGGACTAGGAATTATCAACATAATTTGCTTCCACAAAACGTTCCCGAGCTAGTTTTGTTTCAGGTAAACATTGAGGAGCCTGTATTTGTGCTGGAGGTGGACAGTTCTCATACTGTTGCCATGAGCAGTCCGCCAAGTCCAGCTCAGCTACACTTAAAATGGAATGCAATATTTTTCTACTTTTGTGACTCCTCAGACTTGGACGAGCTGGAGAAAGCTGCACCTCACAGTGAGGAGAAGGAGGTCACTGAAGGTTTTGGGAAGCTCTACCCTAGCAACCAGGAGTCTCAACAGCAAGAGGAGAACAGTGACGATGAGCTGGATCTCTCCTCAGGTGTCATCTCCCGGAGGGAGCTGGAGAAAGGACGTCTGTCAAGAGATGGTAAATATAACTTGAACTGAGCTGAAGCCCCCACATTTTGAAACATTTAAATCTAGATGTCAGGTTGCACCATCAACGTGACATTGTAATAAATTGCTTAGTAAACATGAAATTGATGGGGTATTTATACTCATTAACATTTTGTCCTTTCAATCTGTGCCAGAGTAGAGGTTGTATCATAGAACTGCAATCAGTCACTGAGTGGAAATGTTTGTAGTGTGTGAACAGACCAGCAGCTCAGTGGTCAGTTAAAGGAATACTTCACAGATTTAGTGTCACTGGTGGGCACATAACAAAGAAAAGAAGAAATGCTGGTTCCATATGGATAAAAAAAAAAGCAGATATGAGAAAACTGGCACATCTCTGGTGTTAATCATTTAACATGAATATTATCAGGATCTTCTTGATCTAGACTAAAAAGTTATCTTTACATCTTCAGAGTCAAAGTTACTGTAAGACTTTGCCAAATGACTACGTATAATAATGAAAACATTGGAATTCTAAGCTGTTACTAAAAATATTAGGTGGTTTGCTGTGTTTATGTAGCGAGAAATCTAAATTCAACGTCAAACCTCCATGTGTAGTGTTTTACAATACAGTGCACAGCGGCTGAGCTGAGGATAAGTCCTAGTCATATCTAGAATAAACTGAAAAGTAGGTTCTTCTGAGAGTGTCTTTATTCTGTTATGGCTCCTCCATTGAATTACAATGGCTCTTAGTTTCCCTTTGTGAACTGTAGCTGCATAAGCAGCTCTGTGAGCCTTTGTACCTGTTTTTGAAGTGGAACTAATATCGGGTTTTTTTTCCCCCTTTCTCTTTTAAAACAGAGATGAAAAAGATGTCCGTGTTTAAAAATTATGAATCGGGTGAGCCCACCTGCAGACTGTACGTGAAGAACATTGCAAAGCAAGTGGAGGAGAAAGTAGGTGCATTGATAGTGTGGTTTTGTTTGGCCCTGTGTCTAATGTCTGTGTTTTTTTAAATGTGGGTTATATTTTAATCTGTAGTGTCAACACTGCACTTAAGTGTCGTCACATATTCACTATTTCTCTTCATTTGTGTTGTTTTGCTTTTCAGGACCTGAAGTACATTTATGGGCGATACATCAACCTTTCATCAGAAGCGGAAAAGAATATGTATGTGATCATTTTTTTTTAATGTAACGATGTGGTTCGCGTGTTTCCTCACTCCATTTTGTCTTCCCGAGCTATTTCTGACTGCGGCAATCTGTCACCTTCTCCTGAGACATGTTAGCAATTCATGCTGACTGCGTGTTGTGTTATTAATAAGTATCTAACCTGACGTTGGGATCATGTGGGACATTTTCTGTTTGTGCATCAGCAGTAATTCAAATAAATTGTCCACCTGACTCATCAAATGGAGCTTATGTTGGTCGAAGGCCGGACTCTGAACTCAGACGGAGGTGATGAGCAGGAGGGTGGAGCTCTGCCAGAGGGAACAGCTTGTCCTGATTTTAAAAAAAAGCACAATTTTTATGATTGACGGTTACTACAATATATATTTTCATTGTCTATTCAAGTAATTATAGAGATCTTACCCTCTGCAATATCTGATTGGTACTTGACCTAAAAATCTGCAGGTTTTTGTCACTTACAGAGCAGGTTCATAAAAAAGATATACTGATATGCAAAATTCATGATTCAATAGGTTTTTGTGCCAAAGGTTTGTAGTTTTTTTTGTGCAGCGTGGAAAACAAACATCAAGGAATATTACAATTGATCTTAACCCACTTTGTGCACATGCTTCACACCCCTGAGTGTCTCATATCTGCAGCCAAAAAACAAACCTGCAGTATTTTAGTTATTGCTCTGGCTTCTTCCACCAGTAATAGACACACCTGATTTAACCCTAAGAGCATCTAAGCTTTGACTCCTTTCTTCATGACATTCACGATAACCCTGTTAAAGTTGGAAAATGTATATTTTTCCTGCGTTCCAGAGTTTTTTTCCCCCCTCACTTAACTCTCTGGTCTCTGGTGTGGATAAACCTGAAAACGCTGTCTTGCTGTTTCAGTGAAGAACGATGATGAAAGCCGCCTCAGCGGGGGGCGGAGGGGCGTCGTGGTAGCAGAGTTAACGAGGACTTTCTGTCATGTCTAACCTTGGTTGTGTTGTCTCTTTATATACGTTCAGGTGACATTACAATTATAAAATGAGGGTTTTGCTCTTCTGCTGCAGAGAGGCACAGGTTTGAGTTGAAGTGCCTTCACATTTGTTCCATTCTAACAATGCAGAAACGTGTGAATGACACGTGTGCTGTGCGTTGTCTGGAAATGTTTGTTGTTATGCACAGTTTTGTTGGTTTCCAACTGGGATGGGATGGACTGGGAGATTTACCAGGGAAAACTAGCAAAAATACGCACGTATCTGTTGCCCAACACGCTGCCCAGGCTTTCTGGGTGAGAACTATACTTCTGTATTTAGGTTGTTTTTTTGTTTGTTTGATCTGGCACTTTGGCTCATAGTTTGCACCAAACAGCCACTGAATCTGTGACGATGAAGATGATGATGATGCTGATTATGGAGCCCCCGCTTTCCCTTTTTTCTCCTCAGGTTTGACGTTGTGTTAATGAAGGAGGGGAGGATGAAAGGACAGGCCTTCGTTGGACTCCCCAGTGAGTGGAGCGCGGAGAAAGCGCTGCGGGAAACCAACGGCTACATTCTTTACGACAAACCCCTCGTGGTGGTATCCTTTTATTTGCCCCTTTAAGATGAACCCGGGACGCGGCTTAAGTCTTTTTATTTTATTTTTTTTGCGTATTGATTTCAGGTCATGCATTTACATATACTGTACATTTCAGGTTTGTCTGTTGGTGACTCGTTTATATTTCTCAGTCGATTAAATCTGTCGAGTACCTTCTCGATTTATCGAGAATGCGTTTGGTCCATAAAACGTCAGAAAATGTTTTTAAAACTTAAAAATATTGTAAAATATTCTTATTTAAGAAGCAGGGAGCTTGTTTAATTCTAAAAAATGATTAATTTCCTGTGAACAAACAAAATTCTTTATTTTCTAGCTTTTGCCGTTCTTAAAACAGAAACCTGCTCCTGTGACTTAAAAGCTGTTCCATGGTTACAATGTGAATTCATATGAGAATAAATAATTCATCTGTAAACCTGTGCCGACAGCTCAAACTGGCCTTTTAGTGAGGTAGGTCGGTGGGTGTTAAATTTCCACGCTACTTCTGGCGTATAGTGTTACTTTAGTAGAAAGAAAGGTAAAAACAAATAAATGAGATCAAATGCAATTTTTAAAAGAAACCTTATACCTTCGCCCGAAAAAAGAACGTGTCATATCGACCGTCGGTGAACTGTAAGCTGTTAAATGTTTGTGCGAACAGACCTTAACTGTTAATTCACAGCAGTTTGCCAGATCCGCAAGACCAAAACAAGACGGCGCCGATTCGAAGAGAGGGACGAAACAGCGGTGAGCTCAGCAGGTGAGTCCGTGACTGTAAATGATGATACAAATGTGTCAAAAGAGTGAGTCTCATAGTGTGTAAAGCAAGCCTAATTATCGTTGTAATGGTGTTTTCTTTCACATTTTGTGTTTACACTTGTATGTATTCAAGATACCAAGACTTGATATTGTGACCCAGCAGAACCATGTGTATCCTTATTCTGGTATATCCTTTGGAAACAGACAAAAGGAAATGGTGTCCGTAGTGAATTTCAAACAACAGCACTAAAGTCTAAATTTAAATGGACTCACGCTTTGCTCCTGAGTTTCATATTGTATGTTTGTATTATTGTTTGTTTTTTTTGGGAGTCTGTTAAACGTCTCTTTACATTGTCCTCTACCTTGTTTGACTGAATTGCAGGTGATGGTCGTCAGGTGTCATCGTCTTCTTTGATTATAAAATAAAGTATTTTTTATTTAAAATACACTTTGTCATGTTTTCTTCCTGTCACATATTCCTGCAGCTATAATATATTCTATTATAGGTACAGTGCAAACATTATCATAACTGATGAATCTGAAATCCCAAAGTCCAAACAGGCAAACAACTGCAGATTCGGGGAAGGTATACGAGGGGTAGATTGGCTCGGCAGCAGATGGTGGGCTGTCAACACAATAGTAAACCTAAAGTCCTGAAGAGACGGCAAACAGAGCAAACAGACTGCAGACTCTGGGAAATTGCTGGGACCGGTTCAGTTTGCCTTTAAAATCCCAGACTGGCCCCATCTGTGTGATTATAGAGAGTAAACCTTGGAAGGTGCACTCTTTCAGCACCCAATCATTTCTGGAGATTTTGGATGTTTTTTTCTTTTTTTTTGTCCTTGTTAGGCGCGAGCATTCGTGAACATGTACCAGCTGCATATCTGTCAGAGCTCTGTCGTGTGTCACTTCTAGGACTCAGAACGAGGTCTGCTGTGATTCACTACGGTACAATAAATGTAATTTCCACTAATGCATCAGGACTTTATTGTCGTTGTGTATGAGCTCATACACAATGACAATGTAGTGTGTGAAAGTATTGATCTTTTTTTGTTTACTGTGATCGTTGTCTATCTGTAGAGAATGAAAGATTAGTCTGTTTCATAGCAGTTTTATTCTTTATTCTCTAAGTTCTTTAAGTGGATCGGGATTTCTTCTTCGTTTTAAACTTTATTGTTTGCAAATCCTGTTGTGTTGGCTGGCACGGACCATTCTAAAAGCTGGAGTCAAATCTATTTTCAGCACATTTCATATTGATGTTGTTTTCAGCAAATAGGAAACACTAATGAAAAAATTAGTAGCAGTTCCACCCCTGAATCTTTAAAAGTGCCCCATAAATAAAGTATATTCATTTTGCGGATACTGAATTTACAACCACAGTGCAACTTCAATCCATACGATCTTTACGCCACGCTCACTAAATCTACTTGGAATTTTCCAGTGGAATATTGTTAGTATCACAATTTCCGAGGAAGTTGAGGTGGTGAGCTACAGAGGCTTTGACAAAATTAGATTTAGGAAAAACCCATTTTAGTTCAAATTACAAAGAGTCGTAATCTCCAGATTTCACATTTAAATTACACTCTCATTATGCATCCGGCGGTTAAGCCTCTCTGAAACACAAACCCCTTTTTTTTTTTTTATTATTTTCAACAAATTCCATTCAATTTTCAGCTGAGACACCCCTGTGGCTGCAAACCCAAATTAACATCTAGTTTTAAAGACTCAAAGGAGAGCTGCTGCACACTGGGCCCCATACAGAAAACTGTGCGTGTAAGTGAATGATGCTGCTGGCCTGAACTTATGTCAGAAAGCAGCCATGACACCACAGGCCATTTCATTCACTGATAAACCAAGAGCATTAAGCCAATGTGTTCTGCTCAGATCTGACTCTTGTAGAAGAGGAGCTTAATTTTGAAGAAGGCATGTAACTGATTCAATGTAGACACCGTAGCATCGCCTTTATCACTGCTCTATAATGAAGATCATTCAGTGCAAAGCCCATTTCCACACCGACTGCTATCACTGAGCCACGGTGAATTGAAGCCGTGAAATCTGTGGGGATGGAACCCCTCACATATTTGCATCACAAAGTCCTTTTTTCATCTCGTCGACCCTGTAATTTAGCAAGGATGCAATGATTTGACAAAGTGCAAAAAAACAAAAAACCGACAGGTTAACAGGATGTGATGGACCTCGCGAACTGCCAGAGGGGAAAATCACCATTATTAAACAATTACCCGAACCTCCTTTAAATCCAATTGTAAGTGGTGAAAGTGTGTCGCTGTGTGTTTTGTTCTCATAAACCTTGTCATTAACCTGTTATTAAGCTGTCTGCATGCAACTTTCATCCACTGCAGTGGCGCAGGGGCAGTCTGATTTGGGCTGATTAACATTTCAGGTTGTGCTTTTCCTGCAAAGTGTGAACTCCCTGTGATTTTTATTTTTGTGTGTCATTCATTAAGTCCCATGCAGACCCGCTCACGAGCTCAGCCGCTCTCTGGTTACAATCCAGGCACACGGGGGTTATTAATCACATGTGCTCGTCTGCTTCGACCTGCAGCTCATACGTCAACGCCAGTGGAAGGGAGGAGTTCCCATCTGTGCCCCGCTCTGCCCGCCACCTCAACGATGACAAATGTGCCACCCGCAGTGGAAATATTGAGAGTTACCAGGACATTTATCAGGTAACATTTGAGCAATATGAAAGATAACCTTTTGTAAGTGGACATAGATAAAGATGTATGTTCTGCCTTTTCTCTGCACCGGCTCCAGCTCTGCATAATAGTGCAAATACCTAGAAGTTATACCATGGAAATGTGTTTTGTTATTCAGAGTTCAAGCAGGTGTGTCGACTGTGGGTTGTCAGGTGCACATACAGTAGCAGATGCAACCTGTTATTTCTGACCACTCGGTACCATTCGCTCAGTCTGCTCGTACAAATCAAGGGCAGCATTTACTCATTATCTCGTTAAAACTTAGAAAAAATGCCAGAAACACTCAGGGCAACATCAACACGCCTGAGGCCATGAGGTGCACTATCTCCAGACACCTCCAGTGACAACATTTATGTTGGAATTTGCCTGTGGGCGATATGGAAACAGAATTTTGCTTCGACAAGCTGATGTAAAACACTGCCAGTCACCGTGCAACTCAAGACACACTGACTGTGAGTCTGTGTGCTGCACTACTCTGGATTTAGAGTCGTCATAGCAGGGGACAAAGGTTTTGTTGCAGACCTGACTGATGGACCGATTTATTTCTGTGTAGATTCTCATTCATTTAGGTCATAGTTATCTATAAGTATCATAATATCATCATCGTATCGTATAATCAGTAACTGGACTTGTAGACGTTTCAGCTCTCATCCATGATGTTTCTTCAGTTCTGAGAGTCTGTGGTAAAACCCAGGGATTGAACCTCCGTGTGTTGGCTGATGAGCATGATTTGTCCGACCAAGACTCCGCCTCCATAGGTGGCGCTGTATCTCTCTATAAGCTCGTGCGTATACCTCGATTTTAGTTGGACTAACATGACATTAAGAAATCCAGATTACTGTCTTAGTCCGACTAAAATCAGACTTTTAACATGCATGTAAATGCACTGACTTTGACTCGTTGGGTCTACAGTTGTCAACAACAGTTGATGGAGAGCTCCAGGTTGTTAATGATGGTCGTTGGTGTGTCACCGGAGGTCACATGGCACGCCTGTGGTTGTCACTTACGCGTCGTCTTCTGCTTTATCCCAGCTGACAAGGTCTGATCACCCCAACTTGTGTTCCGGGGTGTAGTAGTGTGAGTCACATGACAAGTACTGGTCCATGAGGGCTCCCGTCTTCTTCCATGTGAACATGTGACCCGCTTATTTAGTTATTCAAGCCCTAAAGATGTGAAGAATAACTGAAAAGTCACAGTTTCACATCATATTATTGATGATTTTTTTTTTATTTTATTTTTTAATTGTTGTCAGTTTTAATGTTGCGGCTGATTGGTGTGTAAATGTGATTGGATGTTCTAAGTCTGCTGTGAATAAGCCAGTGACTGTGATGCATGAATGAAAGTCTATGTCAATGGGATCATTTGTGAGTGACTTCAGTCCTCAGCTCGCAGTGTTTCATTTCCATTCCTTGTCAAATGAGTCACAGTTTATCAGTAGTGACTTATTAGCCCGAGTTTTATTTAATTCATGAACGATCATATTGTGCAGGCCGGTGGTCGTAAACAAAATAAAAAGTGCTTTAAGCTTTTTATCTAATGTAGTAAAAGACATGTATTTACTGTTCACAGCTGCCTGTAGTGATTCATTTATCCTCATTGCTTGTGCTTGTTTGTTCTTAATACAGCAGATAACATTCAATGCAAAATGTGTGTTTCTAAAAGGCTTAATGACATCACACGTTCATATTTCACATATTTGTTGTTTGGCTGAGACAGGGTTAGGGGCAGAGGACACTGCAGTTACTTGATGTTTGTGTCCAAATCTAATATATAAACATCTAATCGTTTCTTCGTCATTTCATTTATTTTGCCGTGATGCGGGGTCATTTTGTCAGATGTAAAACGGGCCATGAAACCTTGATCATTTTATTACCATACATCAAGAGCATATTAAACTCAATACAGTCGTTATGGAAAGGAAGCATCTCGAAAGTGTTGGTTAAAAGTTAAACCGGTGCCTCACAGCGAATTCTCCCCTCCACGTGTTTGTGCAACTTTTCTCTGAGCACAATGGCTGGAAATGAGTGGTATAGATAATGGATGGACGAACACAGGGTTCAAAGTGACAAAGCAAAAATGTAAAAATACGGCCAGCCGAATGTTAAAGACGAAAAAGTAAACTAACGCCGAAGGACGCCAAAGTCAAACTGATCACTGCGGTTTCAACAGTTAATGAATGGGGAACAGATGTACAAAGAAAAATACAAGTCACCCTCTGCACTCTGCATCATGTGGTGCATTCTCTTAAGATGCTTTAAATCTCCCCAGCTGACATCAATAAACAGAAAGCCTTTGTAAATGTTCACCTTTCGATGATGAATCTTCTGAGGGAGTGGTTTCCCACCGATTGATCATGGCTGCAGCGACGCAGGTCACTGACAGCTAGTGCTGTATTCAGTGCATGTCATCGGCGGGTCAGTCTCGGAGCATCTGACTCAAAACAAACGCTCAAGAATCAGCCTCGTGAGAGGAAACTGACCAGCGGGTAAAGTTGCACCTACGCCGAGAAAACGCTGTCGCAGATGAGCCGCGGTGCCGTGCAGCTGCTTTGCCGCCATGCTGAGACATTTTATTGATGTTAGTTTTTTTTCCAATTCATCAGAGGCCAAATGAAATTTCTGGAAAAACACAAGCCGTCTGTCAAGACAAATCAGATCATGGCGTAAACAGGACACGAGCTCTTTCTGAAACAGTGACAAGTTTGACCCCCATTTGAACCGGAGCCATGTATCAACAATTAATGCCCCTGATTGAATTCTCTTCCTGCCTGGATCAACTTAACTCGGAGGTTTTGCTGACAGTGGGACGCGGCACCGTGTGCTTCGTCAACTCCAGAGTTGTGTTTGTGTGGCCGTCAGTCTTTTGCGAGTCCGTCCGAGAGCAAATGTGTCAATTCGAAAGGTTTGCTTATTCATTATAAAGAAGGTGATGGGCACGAACATTCATTTTTCATGCGCTTAAATCCTGCAAGTTTCATGAAGTTGTCCAGATGAGTAGCATTTAAAACTGAAGTGAAGGAATATACTTAAATCTTTGATGTGTCTTTGATGAGAAATGTGACCAAGGTCATAACTTTTATTGAAGCCAAGAAGGTGATTTATTAATCTTAACTTGCATATTTGGCGTATTTAAGTCTGGAGCGGTGTGGATGAAATGTATTTGGTCTAAAACTAATCCAGCCCTCCCGTTAGAGTTGTTAATACCTAAACAATCATACCAGCAAGCCTCTTGTCAGGCTTGTGCAGTGGATATTATAAACACAAGATCTCTGTCACATATCAGTATGTTAAAGAACTTTGCTGTAAAGTGCTCATCCTCCACTTCCTCCCTCTTACGCCTCTTTCCTCATTCCTCCGCCCTGCGCCGTCCGAGGTGCCAACTAAATCTCAGCCTCATCTTGTCCGCCGTAACCTTGTTTATTCCCAACAGTGGCATTAGCAAAGCTGTAAAAGTATTTATGGGGGTACAAATGTGGGACAGCCAATCTAAGGTAAATCTATAAATCCTGGCTGCTGATTTCTCAGGGCCAGGAGGTGCAGGCCGGTGATCAGTAGCGGTAGAAAGTATTCCCCGGGTGACTCTATGTGACTAACGCACAGAGGCCGTGCAGCATGCCAAAGAGTGCTATGGTGACACTGTTGTGCTTTTAATATGGCCAAGCTGGCCTTCGCCTCTGAAGTGAGACGCTGCCTGGCTATCCATCTACCATGAGTTGGTATCATTAGCTAACACCCAGGAGGGACCTGACTCAGCAGTTGGTGGGTGTTTTGTGTTTGTGTGTGCATCACATTTAGCACCCTGTCCTTGGCTTGTTTGAAAATTGTTGTTACAAAGGCATATAACTATTAAAAAAAAAAGTCTGCTGCAGCCGAGCACAAATGTGCAACACACTGCTGGGACTTTGTGCGACTTACAGCTCCAGCTGAAGAGAAACGGCAAAATGAGTCGCCTCCAAAGTCAGTGGTCTGTTTTGTAGTGTTTTGGGTGGAAATGTCATGTGACATTAGCAGTCATTCACAGTTGTGTCATTAGCCACATGACAAAGGAGTGTCCGATCAGCTCTTGAGTAAAACCTGCCTCAGTTGCACTCGCGCACGCTACACCAGCAGCTGACGAACAAGAGGACTTTACCAACTGATGACAGTCATTTGTATTAAGTCATTGTATTTGTACATGGAGTGAGGAAAAACTCCACAAAAACCTCAGGAAGAGCCACAGAACGGAGAGACGCGCGGTCGGTTTCACATTGTACGGAAACCTTTTTCAGCAGATTACAAACAAAACATCACATTTTCCACGAGTGGAAACAGACAGATGGTCATAATAGCAGTAACTGATATTAATATTAATATCAATATTAGTATTAATGAAGATGGCATGAACACAGAGCTGTGGGTGGTTCACAGTTACAGGTCCATCTTAGAGAAATGGAAAACAACGGTGCAGGTTTTGCCAGATTTTGGTCACATCTGAAGGATTTGGCAACCCACGACGCTGCCAAACAGAAGGAAGCCTGGAAGAGAAGAGACCATAAAGGAAATTAAACCAATACAATTTGGAAAATTGCAGAATATTTAATAATTATAATAGTTAAATTGACCAAAAGAAGGGAGGGGCATCTGGATCTATGATGGAGGAGTCTGAAACTTCATAGCCTCCTTTCTGCCTGACCTTATACACAGCTAGGAAACAACGCACCGACAGCAGGGGTTAGAAAAAGCAGTCACCAGATAACGGCCGGACAACTCTTACATTACAGCAATAATATGTCAGTATATACCGAACTTTTGTCTTATCGCTTTTAAAGAACGTGTGCCTGAACACGAGCTTCTTCATCGCTGATGTAGAGGTCCGGTTAGCCTTAACTCAAAAAGACTATATCAATTTTCCCTGAATAAACGCCGTTGAAAGGAAGTGTCATACTTGTTTGCAGCCACAGTGTACGGGCACTGATCCGTCACATGGCAGAAGCAAGTTGAAGATTTCATCTCTTCAACTTCACTCAGACCTCGTCTCCTCTTTCAACTCTGTGCCCTTCTCCGTATCGTGCAGGGAGGCAGCTTCTATCAGCTTCCATCTCTAATAAGATTTACAGAGAGTGAAGCAGAGAGAGCAGGGTGATATGTCTTGGGAGCTCTACCCTCAATATTGGCAAGGAAATCAATGCAGTGAGTAAACCTACCAGCACAGTTTGCAATCAGCTGCTAGGCCAAAAGTAATCACTGAATTGAAATAATCCTGAAGGGTTTCCCCACTGTAGCAAACTTAATAACAAAAGAGTCATCCAAGCCTGCACCTTGAATCAGATATTAATCCTTGTATCAAGAATAATTACCACAACGGGTTAGAAATTGTCACCTTGCAGACTGACGCTCTCCTGATTCGGACTCATTTCAGAATTCAACAGACGCCCTTTTTACACGTACTCACTGATACAATTTGCACTTGGACAATGTCGTTTTTCAATGCTTAATTATTTCACCGCACTCACTGTAAGGGAACAGTCCCTTGGCAGCCAGGAACCTCATCATCAACAATTTCTCACTTGTTTACATTAATCCCATCCAGATATCCTCTCATTCCCATGGCAGCTCTTTGTAATTCTGCTCTATTGTCCCGCTTTTTGATAGACAGTCGGCCAACACTAGCTAATTAGCTGTGAATATGAGCTGTGTGCGGATCCCTTTTCTAATGCTCCTTAATTGGAGTCAGGTCTTTTGTTAACACTACCATGGCAGATTGAAAGGCCTAATCTGTACACGCTTCCCCACTAAGCTTTCACACGAGTCCTGCTTCTTTGCCGTTCCATTATTTAGGAGCTATTACTTGCAAAGGAGGACACTCCGTGTGGAAGGACCAGTTGCGCGTCACTTCGGGGGATGCCGTGAACCATCTGCTACTGTTCTTGAGTCTGTCTCAGTTTAGGGAGATAAAGAACACTCAGCAGTCGAGTCTTTCTGCCAGTCAACTTCCAGACAGCTAGGTCGGGTCCTTGTCAATGCCTCAGTTATTCGAGTTTATGTGAGCTGAGCTGGAGCTGTGAGACCCTCTTGTCTGCCTCTGCAGCGGTAGTTACGTTCATGTTTCTGTTTCTAAGAGACAACCTTCACGAGAGGGAGCCTGTCTGATATTATGTGGTTTTATATTAGGTGTCTAGAACTTACTGCAAGTATGGTCTTCGTTGCTAGTTTCAGCTCTTCTTTTTTTTATAAATGATGTTCCCATTTACAGGGAAATAGATGATAAAGCAGGGCACATATGAGTGGCATTGAAATGATTAATAGCTGGTGTCATACAACAGGTGTCTGGCTGCAGGTCACCGCGACTCTCATGTGGAGGATAAAGCGGTAGAAAATGGATGGATGGATGCAGGTTTAGGTCTTTGGGACAGAAGAAGTGGACATTGTACAGGTCAGAATATGTCAAAATATCAAGGCTTCAAAACGGGTGTTTGCTGAGGCTGCGTCCGTTTTTATGTACCGTCTATAGATTTTAAAGATTTGCCACCTAGTGTGTGTATAACAATAGTGAATAAATTGAAAAACAGTGAGTGGTGTGCCAACTGCTCCTCTTTGTTCAACGTGTAACAAATACAGCACTTACTGCGTGTGTGGGAGCTGCTGAATACTCAGCAGGTGTTAAAATAACATGAAACGCGCTGTGTGCCGAATGGCTAAATACCATTCTGTCTTTGTGAGCATTCACTTGGTCCTCTCCTGGTAAATGTAAAGAGACACTGTGGTATATCAGCTGACTCTGTGTGTATATATCACTTATCGGTGATACAGTTTGACATTTTCCAGTCGGTAGTGCTCAGCCACAAAAGGTGACAGCGTGTTTTCTGACAGTGTGGCAGCTTTCATATGTTGGGAAATCCGATAAGAAGGGAAGTGGCCACCCAGTGAGTAGAAGTTTAGAGTCTGTTTGAACAAATATGTCCAAAAAAAACTATAAAAACACACACCAAATAAATCTGACCAACACCTCCTGTTTTATTATGTCCAAAATGATGTTGTAAATAAAGCTGCCTCTGTAGTTGTGTGCCGTGTCCATCCGAAAATGTGCTCTGTCGAGCAGTACTATCCTCAGTGAGGGAGCAGAAGTGTTTACCTGTCAAACCACCGAACAGCCAGGTGTTTTTGAGCAGTAGAATTAACTTCTGAAACTTCTGTTGTCTCCGTCTGTCTTGACATGAAAAGAATCGTTGTAAAACTTGCCATACAAAGAGACATGAAGACAGTGGCATGGAGCTTGTGTGAACTAATTTGACAAGGGTTCTCAGTGTAACAAGCATTTGTTTACATTTACACGTTAAACACCATGAGTTACAGATACTTTGCATTTATACAGTTACTAGCACTACTTGGCTCGACTCAATTCTAGTGGGTCTTGTTTTGCTTTTCCATTAGGGATATAATCTGGAACCTGGTGCTATGTGTTGGTACCTGCGCCGGTCGAGGTT
This sequence comes from Solea senegalensis, assembly GCF_019176455.1. Taxonomy (NCBI): domain Eukaryota; kingdom Metazoa; phylum Chordata; class Actinopteri; order Pleuronectiformes; family Soleidae; genus Solea; species Solea senegalensis. The sequence continues at coordinate 38,854,276 of NC_058021.1, read as the reverse complement.
CCAAGTGTGTTGAGCTGATACTAAAATGTGGGCTCCTGATTGGTAGAGAGTGTCGTCACTGGAAGAGTCATGAGTGCAACGTCCGACGCAGGAATCAAACCGAACAATGCCGAACTGTAGATCAATTAAAGAGACTTAGAAACTCCAACATTTAGCAAGGACATTTCTAAAATCTGCTATTTCATGTCAAGAAATATCTCCTCTTTTGTGCCGTATTTATTCAAGGCATGCTTGAGCATTACTTACAGCTTACTAATACATTATTGGACTTTTGCACAGTACTCTACAATCTTAAAACTTCCCTTTCAGTTGGAAAGGCTGTTCTTGTCTTGTCTTGTCTTGTCAGTATGCTCGTGTTGTGTATCCGAGCTCCAGCAAGGCGAGATCTTGTTTCACAGCACTGACCCACAGAACTACGAATACACTGTGTTCGTTCTCCTGTTGTTTTGGAATAAATGAAACCTTTGTGTGTTTGTGTGTGTGTGTGTGTGAGAGAGAGATGTCATCGGCTGCAGCTTGTACATGTGAGTCCTCTCCTTGGCCGTGGGTCTATAAAGCAGCAGTAATGATCATGGAGACCTGATGCAGCAGATCTATTAGGTGCTGCGCTGAACTAGCAGCACATCAGACAAGTGGGCGTTCCCTCCGCCCCGTTTGCTGTGTGTTTGATGGCGTTTGTATGTTTGTGTGCAGAGGCTGCTGTGCGGAGCTGCGGATGCATGGCGGGGCTTCACTACATGGTGCTCCCCGCAGTAGGTCCCAGTGTGATGTACAATAATGACCTGTCAGAAATGCAGGCCTTTGAAAACAGGGATAATCCACAGAGGTTATCAGACTAAATGAATTCTAACGGGAGCCAAGTCGACCTGCTGAGACCCCGGAACATTATCTATTCCACTGGCCTCTTATCACAACGGACACAGAGGCACAAGCACACCAAAATAGCACATGCATGGCTCCAGGTGGAGGTTTTGTGCTGTAGATACTACATGTTTATTCCTTTTCAATGAGGCTGTTTGATTTCTTTTGTTTTGATGACCTAATTCTATACTAATGAAATTTCTGTTAAAAGTCAATTAATATTTATATCTGCGTTGTTACCTCGGCTGGCACTTTTTAAATAAAAACCAATCCATCACACAGATGAATGTGCATCTACATGGTATCGCCTTGTTTTCACTGCATAAAGATATTTGCTGTCAGCAGGATGCTGTTTATGATTTTAAAAAAAACCAACCTAAAAATACATCTTCATAATTCCCAACTGCAACGGCGAAAATAAATAAACAGCATTCCATGTCAGCTGCACAAAAGTGTTGAGAAATATCTCCTCTTTGTCACCGCAGAGGAAAATGTGTTTGTAATCACTTTCCCAAATTAGAAGGATTAAAAAAAGTGCTTAAAAATCTTCTTTCTCTGGAGGAGCCAAACACACACACATGCTTTAGTGTGGACCAAAGCAGGTGACCATTGTGTTTGTACAGAATACAAATGTAAACGCTGCAGTATCAATTTTCCTCATCTATAGGAATTTCAAAATAAAGTGTCAGAGTTTTTGCGAGTGCTTTTGCATCGAGGTAAGACACACTTTGAGGTCATAGGTATCTCGCAGACCTAAGGCAGTCGTGTAGGAGCGGGTGCAGTGACTCGTGCCTTGACAAATCTCGCTATTTTCAGTCTTAATTCTTGACACAGTCAAACTCATGGAACCTGCCTGCGTCAGTTTCTGACTGTACACACTCTCACACTAACATCCATAGTGATTTTAGGTGTCTTAGTTTGACACAATCTGTTCACTTCACTTACATATTATAAATCAGATATATGGGATTTTTGTGTGGAGATGCTGCAGTGTTTAAGTTGAACAAAGCCTAAGAACTATATCTGAATATACAACACATTTTGCCCTTAACACAGGTGAGAGGAAAATTGTCATAAATGTAGAATTAGATTAAGATTAGCATCCAAATCAGTCTCTTCTCCTGCTGCATAAACAAGCAAGAAGAGCCGGGTTTGTGACGTGTTCGGAACAAGGGTCTTTCTGCATGGAGTTTGCATGTTCCCCCCGTGTGTGCGTTGGTTTTCTGCGCGTTTTCTGGTTTCCTCCCCACACTCTAAAAACATGCAGTTTGGGGATTAGGCGAACTGGACACTCTAAATTGACCATAGGTGTGAGTGAGAGAGTGAATGGTTGTTTGTCTCTATATGTTGCCCTGTGATGGACTGGCAAACTGTCCAGGTTGTACCCCGCTTTTCGCCGTACGTCAGCTGAGATTGCCACAGCACCCCTGAGAACCTCATGTGAAGGATAAAGCGGTAGAAAATGGATGGATGGATGCTGCATAAACAGGTTTAGGTCTTTGGGACAGAAGAAGTGGACACTGTACTGACAAAATATTCCATGATTTCTGCCCAGCAGTCACTGCTACTCTGTAGTGCCAGTGATTTGAAGCTGTCTAACACAGTCCAGCTATTTGGACCCATGCAAAGGCTCCTGTGAAGTAGATCGTACTCCTAAGATGTTGCTGTCACTTGTGTCCAAAGGTGCTCTCCTGTCAGATGTAAGTGATGTGAATCTGAGCCCCTCAGTCTGCCAAAATGACTTTCTGATGGAATCATCGCCCCATAATATTCCCATTCAGTCAAATAATCAGTCTGCATGCAGCGCCGAGAGGGAGGGAGCCCAAACTGTCACCATTCAATTAGGCACAGATTCTGATCCCCTCGTGGCACAGCTTGATATATAGCCGTCACCCCTGAAGGTGAAAAGCGCCCGCTGCGTGGATCCAGACCTATTGTCTGGAGGAGTGACAGGGGTTGATGCAACAGGCTGAAGTGAGTTAAGGCCTACACACACACACACACACTCCTCACCACTCGTCCTCCTTCCATCCCCAGAGAGAGTATTTTTCATGCTTTCAAACCACCCAGCAGTGACAAGCCTCTGACAACCCCTGCTTATACTCTGACACCTTTGTGGGTCCAGAGGAGGCTTCCACCGCAGCGCCTCCTTTGATGGGCATTCTTGAGCGATAACGCACATTATACTGCCATAACGCCAAATTTGATTGACTGGCACCGACAGATTTTTTCGAGTAAAAGTTGCCACAGAAGAGTTATAAATCTTTTAAGTAGTCCCATTGAAACTTTTTATCAGAGGCTGGATGTTTATCTCTGCATCTCACTCCAAAAATGTTATTATTGATATATAATTTACCATCATGTGCATTAACACACATAATGTATTTCTTTTATTTTCAATCCCAAGTGTTTCCAAATGTCATTTCAGGGAAAGATTTAAGTGTTTATGATGACAAATGCTGCAAATGGCAGCGCTGACATCACATGAAACAGGAGAGATTGCCATATTCACTGATAACAATGGCGCAACCACTTTGCAATCTTGAGTCTCTGAGGAGGGTGTTGGGGGGGAGGGGCAATCATTTTAATGTTTTTAATTTTGGAAGCAGATGCATGTCTTACATAATAACCCTTTTACACGGAGATGTCAAACTGGCGACTCCCAAATTGACTACAGACAGACTATAATGCTAAATAAATTTGCTAGCTATATTTACATCAATATTATTATCATACTAATACTAATAATAATAATGATGAATAATGAAGTAAAAGTACAATTACAATCTTTAATTACAATCAACATTACATTATTATTTACTTAATTTTAGATTTATTGCCCAATTTTGCACCATACATGTGTTATTATTGTGAAGTGTGCATCATTCCACATCACAACAAGCCCTTTTATTTTGAAATTCTGTGAAATATCCTCTTGATTGCAATGTCATGATGGAATACTGTATAATAATTTTAAGCTCATAATCTCCACCTCTCTATGACTGCTGAACAGTTGTTTTTTCCCATTTTTTTTTCTTTGACACCCCTGCTTCAACATGACCCGGAAACAGATAGTACTTAGTAATTAGTTTCCAATATAAATATTCAGGAAAACAGTTTTAATGGCATTGCATGGGACTGAAACAATATCACTTTTCTTATTGTTTTCTCCATCTTGACATTTGGTGACTCTCTTTGTGCTCGTGGACCTTTTAACTAATGTCCTGTCCACAGAGGAACCTGAGGCGTACACCGGAGTGTTGTAGTGTGTGTCAAAGGGCAGCACCCTGCTCTCACAGAGAGGCCACATCAGTTTCAGCTGACTGCAGCTGTGGCACTCGCTCCGTGTGACACGGAGACGGGAAACCTGCTACACACAAACAGCACCTCGCTCACTGAATCCAACCCCCGCCCCCTTAAACCCTGCACAGGGACAGGGACTCAAGGTCATCCAGCAAACACACACACCCACCCACCCACTCTGCCTCACTTCCCCACCTCCGACATCCCTTGCCATGAAATCGGGAATTATTATGGCCGTGAAGTTCTTGCTCACATGACAAGGGTGAAATGTCGGCATGACATCCTAATTTGTTGTCATGGCAACCCGGGGACTTGATGGAGAAGAGCAAAAATGGCAACAAGTTAGATGTGTTGGAGAATCCCAGCAGAAAGCAGCTGCTGACAGCTGGTGTCTTTGGGGGAATCAAGTGGAAGGGAAGCATGTTCCCTGATCACAAAAGGTGAAGCATGTACGCTGACATTCTCCCCAGAGCAACATTTGATGACTTTTACCTCAGACAGAGGACACTGCAGACATTTTGGGGCGAGTCCTTGTCTTCCACCTCAACCACGACCAAACCTCCCCCGCCCCCGCCTCAACATATTGCACCTGTTCAATTATTTAGCTGCTGGTCTGTGGTTCGGTCCTGAGCTGCAGTGAAAGCTGTACCTGCCGATTAGAGCGGGGCTTGTCACAGGAGCTGGCCAGATATCAGCATCTTATCATTGTCTGAGAGAAAGAGAGAGAGCAATGCCTTTGGCCACATTACGCGGGAGGAAATGCCATTACCTTGTTGCAGGCTTGTCATTTCCAGCCGTTGCTTTCCTGGAGGCAGCAACGATTTGTATGCATGTGAAGGTGTGTGTGTGTGTGTGTGTGTGTGTATAGAACTCGCACAACACAAATGAAAAAGGCCGACGCATGAGAAGGAAATTCACACTCGAGCTTCATGACTGTAAACTGAATCTTAAAACCTTTTAAAGCAAATCCTGAAAAATCTTAATCTTAAAATTTGGATTTCAGGATCATTGTCATTATTTACTAATTCTAATTATAAATTGATAAACATAACAATCGAATATAATCAAAATTCATCATTTACAAATTTCTCTTACTAGTATTTAAAACAAAGGCTAAAGTGTTTGATATTACAATCCTTTTGCACAGATGTTGTTCTCTGTTTCCTGCCAGGGACATGACCTCACCTCCGATGCAACCATGAAGGTGCACATAGTCTCTGTCAACTGAACTAATAAATTAATAAATAAATAAAATATCTTATTTTCGCTATTTTTGTGTCTGAATCCCACACATAAATAAATATCCAGTTGTCCTAAATCACAGAAATATTTGTATACCAGTGTTTTGCTGCTGTGCTTTAATAATGATAATATGTGCTCTTACTGTTTTAAGTACACCATTTCTCCCTATTATCTGCAGGGTGCAATGATCTGATTGTAAATCAAGCAGAAAATATGAATAGCCCATCGTTTCTTCCACTGGGGGGCACTGTTGATGCAAATACAAGGCTCTAACAGATAATCTACCTTCACTGTCCAGGGAACAGTTCAACAAGAGCTCGAGCTCTGCATTGGTCATTTTTTTTGGAAGGGGTTGTATCTTCTTAAACTGCTGTTTGTACCAAGAACCACTGCAGTGGAAAGGTCTCCATTTTCCCAGCCCTTCTGTGCTTGTCTGGGGCCAAGAGCTTAAGAAAAGGATTGGAGAAGAGTTACAAAGAACAGTTTGAGCATGTGTGTGTGTGTGCAAGGATGCTTGGGTGAGATCTAACCCTAATAATATTACATTTTCCTCCCTGAAGGTCCCACAAAAGACACATTTGATAGTTTGTTTCTTGCTGGACTGTGTGTTTAATGTGTAAATGTCTGTCCTCAATTTCTGGCAAAGATATGCAAATTACACGAGAGTTATTAATCTGAGTGTCACAGGGATTATGCAAATCATTAAGGAAGAGGGGCCAGAGACAGACGGGGGGAAAAAAGAGTCCGAACATCAGCAAACTTGTGTTGGCATTCAGCAGACGGAGATATATTTGTTTGAAAGGGTTGGTGTGGTGGCTGTGATCATCAGCCTCTCTTGCTCTCGCGCGATGCAGCCAGTCCTGGTGAAAAGGTCGTCTTTGTCAGGGTGGCGAGGGCACGGGCTTGTTATGACGAGCCTGTTGTTTCACAGGCGAGAGCCAGACGACTCGTTAATGCTGATTTCCCCCTTTTGAACAAGTCCTGCAGCAGATGTCAACGTGACAGCTTACTCCCACATTAGGAAGCTGTGTAAACATTAATTCATGAACACAAATATGAATAAATCTAGATCAGAATCATTAGTTGTCATCGAGATCCTTTCTGAACGGGGCCTGAAGTTCATCTTCAGTTATATTTTTTTTTATAGAATGTGCTGACATGCAGGGAAATCAGTTCAAACACAGTATGACATTTATTATTAAACAGCTCTGGAATTATGTCAGTTAATATCAGTAACTCACTGGGTCCGATGTCTTCACAGGTTTTCACCCAGGTGCATACTGTCCTATTAAAACCTATTCAGTGTCCAAATGTCTGCAGGGACACATTTACCAAACATTGCATGGGCACTAATTGCTCATAATAACTAATAATAATGAACAATTTCAGATGAGCAATGCTAGGGAAAAAAACATCTAAGCATCTAATAGAGTGTTAATACCAGCTTTTTAAAGAAAGAGGCCAAGGAGAAATGATTTATGATTTTTTTTTTTTATAAAAGTCAAAAAAAGAATGATTACTTCCTTGTGATGAATGTGTTTAGAAACTGCTGAGCGTTGCGCTCTATATGTGTTTTTTTCCTCCACAAATATCACGGGATACATGTGTCAAAGACCATCGCTGCCGCTTGAAGGCCATTTCTACTCGTCCCTAATCTACCTGTAGGACTTTACAGATTGGAAATGGATCACATGATGAAAGCGCGGTTACCTGCTGTGACTTTTTTTTTCCCCCTGCCCTGGTGGACAATTATTGGCAGGTTTCGGGGCCCTGTTGCGAATGGCGAACGAATGCATTTCTGCAGATGACTGTGAGGCAAGGAAAGATTGAATTCTCACTCCCTTCCATCTCTCTCTCTCTCTCTCACTGTGTGTGTGTGTGTGTGTGTGTGATGGGGTAAACGGGTGAGTCTCCTAGAAATAGGCAGTGATAGATGAGGTACATGGAAGAAGACAGCTACCCCTGCTATCCAGCCCGGCTGAATCAGGAAACTGTCTGCCAACTAAATGCCTCAACCCCCCTCACACTCTCACTCTCATTATAATTTTCTCCCTTTCCTCTTGGCCTCCTCTCGTCCTTTGCTTACGAATCAATCGTTTTGTTAGTGCTCACCAGACAGCAGATCTTAAGTCATTATGAGATTGTGCTGTATATCACTGCTTAATGAGCACCACACACTGCAAGAATTCCAGGCAGCAGCTAATGGTCAGAAAAAGCTCCACTTTGTTTCCTTTGCTCTTCTCAGTTTACTTGTGAGTTAATTAAATGTTTACGTACTGTGGATGCTGCCACTTCACGCGACCGATCTGTCAAAATAAATTGACCGGCACGGAAATAGCTGTGACATCACCTCAACTGTTCACCATAAAATAATTAAGAGCCAGTAGTGGATGCGTCCAGGTGGAAACATTCCATTTTACACATAAAGACGGGATTTTGTGATTGCTGAAATCACAAAATCTCTCAGTGATTTTATTTTTTTCCCTGTCCCTCTAACTCACCATGTTCTTGGGCGGAAGGCCGAGAGAGCATGGTCCATCACCAGGCCAAACGTAAAGCTAATGACAAGTGGCAGCTGTTTTTGACCTTTAAAAGGGCTCCTTGTTGAAGCCCACTTCTCCAAAGTAAATGTTGTTTTTCGTCCGTTCAGCCATGGCTCTGCTCAGGCCTCTTATTCCAGCCTCTGGGTGCTTCTTTATTCATTGCTTGGATAAATGTACGTGACCCCTTAAAATAACAGGAGCTGCCCCACAGGGCACACATGAGCGATGTGACATTCCGGCTAACCTGAGATGACTTTTAAAGAATACATTGATATGTGAAGGACAGTTGGAAGATGGAGGGAAAGGGTGGAGGATATGAGGTGGGGGGAAATAAACAAAATCAAATCAGTGTAGGCACATAGGTTAAGCAGAAAAGGTTAGAGATAAAATATGAGTCAAGATAAAAAATAAAATAAAATCTCCATAGTCCTTTTTCTTTTTTTGCTACTGGTGGATAGAAGGTTTTAGTTTTTTGACTTGACAGCATATTGCTCTGTTTTGAAGAAGATCCCACGGTTGCCTGAATGCACGCACACATAATCTCCTCCATAATGGAAGGCTCCTTTCACTGTAATTGAGACATACACACACAAACAGTCATCTTTCCATAAAACACCTAAATGCCGCTTTTGAATTTGCATGCGACTGAGGCACGGTCCTCTGTCAAACGCACAGGCGAGCTCTCATCAAGGATTCAGCATTCAATCAGTGGATGTTAATGCTTTACAAACAGCCTCCGTAAAACGTTAAGCGGAGCTCCTAATTAGCCTATCGTGCAGTCAAAATCACTTCAGAAATAAATTAAACTGAAGGTATTTCAGTGAGCTAATGACCTGCGTTGGTCCTCACAGCGTCACTCTTCTGCTAAGCTGTCATGTTCAAACAGGAGAAATGAATAGTGCTTACTTTGTTCCTCACTTTTTGCCCTGTGGGTAAATATGATATACTTCATCTGTGCATGCACTGAAGAAGTCAACTTATAGCCATTATGTTTGTTTTTGTGTTGCACGGTTTTATATTGTACTTGTGCAGCAACTCATTTTTATTTTTTTGTATTGACCCCCATTTTTTCGTCTGCATTTAGATATTTGTTAAAAAATGAAGCACCTACTCAGTTTGTTGTTTATTTATTTGGATCCCCATTAGCTGCCAAAAAAGATTGCAGCTACTCTACAGTTACACAACAAAAAAGTCTTACAGGCACAAAAAGAAGGGGATAACTTTAGCTGTGCTGTTATTGCACCTTTTTCACAGCTGACACACTTACATGTGAAGACACAACAAGTTTATTTCCACCATTGTGCATTGTCTATGCCTATTTAGGGTGGAAGATGTAGTCAAACCCTCTCCTCCATAATGTACATAGAACTTCTAATTTGCAAGAGCAGGCTTCTATTAAAATACTTAACAAGAATATTATTAGTAAAATGTGCACGTTCTATACAACCGTTTTATACAAGGTTACACAAATTATTAATTGGATTTGAATCTAATCAAGGTTCAACAACACTACTTAATTATGATTACAAGTTAATGTGAAGTATGTCAAGTTGCATTAAGCGTTATTAAGATGAAACAATTTCCAATACCATTATATACCATTATTATATCAGAATTTAATTCACAGAAATCACAAAAAAGTGTGTCTTGCCTGAGACCCAATTCCATTACGTTCAGTCGTAAACAGGGTCTGTGATTGAGTATACGCAATTCCACAACCCCTGGACCTAGTCGAGCTAAATGGAATGAAGCCCTGGAGGTAAATTGTGAAAAGAGTCTGTAGAAGGCACAAGGCTTCGTCTTTAACGTCTTCCTGGACATGCTGTTTGATTTAAATATGTAATTAATGTGCGTTCTAGGCTAAAAGAATTGCGACAATTTCGTTAATTGGTGGTAGTTCTTATTAGCTTAGCTTAGCTTAGCTTTGGCATTAGCAGCCTACAGCTGCGGGAAAGCAGCAGGTCAGAGTTAAGTCTCATTGCTTATTTGGTCGAATTTAACAACTAAGTTTATTATTTTTTTTTGATATTTATGCTGCATTGTGCTCAGCAAGCAGCGAGGGAAGCAGCTGAAGGACCTCTGGTTGCGAAACACTAGCCAGCCAACAGGTACGTAGCACTCAAGTTGTTGTTTTTTTAATGAGTACATGGTTGGAATTGTAGCATAAATTATGGCCTTTAACAATGTAAGGAGTGTTGTTAATGTCTGTTAATACTATAAGATAAGCTTCTTTAATATTTGAAACATGCAGGCTTTAGCAGAACAGGCACAGGTGTTACTGATAACATTAACGAGTGACATACATGAGCTAGCATGCAGCCTGTAACTAAAGGGCATCGTTCATTTGATTATTTACACCTGTGCTTTTCCCACCGTGACCCATGCAGATGACTGTATTGTGTGTTTTTGTTTTGTGACATTTATCATATTGCATGTCACATAACATGACTGGGATATTTTATAAGAATAAGTCTCATAATGTATGCATACATAAGAGTAAGAGTAATTTCTACCCTCATGTAATTGAATGTCATTTCTTTTTAATGACTAGTCATTTAATAGTTCGGTCTATGAATAGGCTGAACTATTCAGGGGGAACCAGAGTGCAATTAATTTGACACAAACATATCAGAGATTCGTCGTTTGTTTGTTTGAGTGGTGTGCAGATTAATTTTATTTCCACACTGCATGAATGATTTGAGAGTGATCGCTACACATGACTTGTGTACACACCCCTTTTGTTTGTAATGACGAGGTGTGAACAAATCTGACAATCACTGACTCTATTCGTATTCAGACTGATAAATACTAACTGTAATGGTCACACCTGGAGTTTCTTTGTTCAACATATTCACATATTCTTCACTGTTCACAATGTTTACCAAACAACTAGGGAACAGAAATCGATTAATGCTGCAAAAGAGAATGCAAGCAGCAATGTAAGCCTTGGCCAAAGTTGAATGATAATGAATGTGATGAGTACACTTCCAGGAAAGCCTTGGGCCACCTTCCCTTGCTGTTCGATCAGACGCAATACACAAATAGCGGAATAAGCTTTGATTACTCAGAATTTGGAACGCCTTCTATAGTTTATCCCTGGTACTGGAATCAACAGTGAAGTGTGTTGCCCTAAAAGCTCTCTGAGTGAAAGGGGGCAGCTTTGATGGTAGCTTTCAGTAGAAGGATGTGAGATCTTGGTAGGATCACTTCACACTTTAATGATGTGGACTGGAAGTGCTGATATATTTATCACACGGATCTGGGAGCAAACAACGCAGCCTCAGTATCAAGTGAATGATGAATTGTCCACTTCAGTTATTGATGCACAGAAACTGTTCCACCACACGATCTGTGTTTTTTTCTGAAGCACAGTTTATTTCAAGGAAGCGCTTATTGTGATAGCCCCAACAGGACAATGTGGCACTTTGTATTATATATCCTTTAAGTGTATTTTTTTTTAATGCTCTTCAATGCTGTTTTAACACAGAATTCCTGAGATTAAGACTTCATCATTGCAACACTATGAATGAAAACTTTTTTATCCATCCATCCTTTTTTATCCTTTTAGGATCATGATGGCAGCTGAAACTACAAATATTAATTAGATAAAGTCATTAGCAATAGCAATGCGGTGTAAAAAGCGATGCAGCTGTCAGCTTTACCGGCAGGTTATTCTATTGACTGTAACTTAATAATGTGATAACAGGCTTTAATTAAATTTGTGTGTCTGCTCAGTGTGCTGTCAGTGCTTCTGTCAAAGATAGTTCGTCAGAGATGAACGACCACTCTGTAAGGACAATGTACAAACGCAACTGAATTTTTCTGTAATTACAATAAATCCAGCCAAACAAACATCTCAGTGCTTTGCTACATGTCACTGTTGAGGATGGTATTTTCCAAACTAAAGCTTATATCTCACCGTAGCAGTAAATATTCTGTAAATGTCTGAAAGAGCGGCATCACAGGTCGTTTCTCCGTGCTGTTGCACTGCTCTCAGTAGACCACGGAATAACATGCTACTCATTCTATGTGCACTATAACACTGTAAATTTTACAGAAGGGCAATCCTGGTTTACAAAAGCTCATGTTGCCTATATTCTGGTTACATAATGTATACTGTATAGTATATTGTATTTTTATAATCTTAATAGTTTATATCTTTTTATAGTCTACATTCATAGATGTGAAAATGTATTTTGTTATGCAAATGTAAATCTCCCCATTGTGGCACTAATAAAGCAGTGTCTAATCTCATCTTATCTTATATTAATGTTACCAATTTTATCATTTGCAACCGTCATTTGGAACACAAAGTCCATTAAATACAGTCGGTGGCACCACATTAACTAGACCACAGCTGTGTCATTAATGTGTCTGGAATCAAAATAAGAATGGGTTTGGACACATTATCATCAGATGTTCAGTATTGAAAGATCTGGATGACGTGCTTATCAGGTAACCTGCTATCATGCTGCAGGTCTATGGAGCTTCATTCTATAACATCCTGAGTAGCCGTGCGTTCTGTTTCCTGTTTTATCTTGAAATAATTACCATTGCCTCTTGTTTCAGTGTCTGCTTCCTGTAAAGTTTCCCTCCCCTGGGATTACCTGCCCCGCCCTGATGTGTTTCACCTGTTCATCTTTATCCCTCCACCTGTGGATTTAGCCTGCATGTGTCTCTTGCCGGTTTGTCTTGTCTGCTGACCGGTAAGTGTCCTTACCCATATTTAAGATCCCTTACTAGTAGCTTTTTGACGTCTTTTGTGTTTTTGTGTCTCTTTTTGCTTTGTGCTTTTTGGAAACCTGTTTTGTTCAAGACCAGTGAAAGGTGTTTTTCTGGTCAACCTTAGGCTGTTGTGTTGTCGAGTCGTGCTTTTGAGTCCACATCCAGTGTTTGTTCAGCCTGATTCATTCATGTTAGTGATTTCTATGTGATCATTTAAAACAGTTCTCTCTTTTGCTATAATTATTTTAGTAGATTTCAGAAAGCATAAAAACAAACACACAGTGAACCAAAACTTTTCACATGTTTCATTGTGATTGTGGCACTTTTACAGTAAACAGTACACTGCACTTTAACTATACGCATGTGTCTTTCTTTCAGGGTATTTATTGAAGAAAGGGAAACAACATCCAGACTGAGTCCTCTCCAAGCCAAGCTGCACGACTCTTTTCATCACAGGATGTGTGCTAATGGAGACGAGTCCCACGTGTGGAGGTTTCCACCTTGACGCGGTACAGTGACTTTTCATTCTTTACGCACACCTTCCATCGTACATAGTGGTTGCATTAAATAATAATTTTACTCTGAGGAGTTTTATCAGCACTTGCTGCTGACCCACACTGCCATTATGGTGCTGATTATAATCAATCTCAAATCAATTAGGCAGTAATTGCTGAGTCAATGGGGGAGGCTGGTTAAATATTGATAAGTGTCTAAAAGGCCCATCAGGCGCTATTGACAACTCGGGGAGACAGACAGCACCGGTTGAGCTGATGTGGGAGGGAGGACTGATGGAGGGAGAGCTTCGAGGCACGGGTCATATTCTTGACTACTGCTGGCCACTCTGGTAATCAATGTAAACTTTCTCTCTCTTCGTGGCTGTAAGCTCTGTTCGTAACCTTGATATTAATGTTGGAATTGCCTGCTCTACATCTGTGAACTTATCAAACAAGAGCAGAAACCAATCCCTGCTGCTCACAACTCAACTTAAAAACATGTTTTCATGTATGAACCCATTTCGTGGTTTGGTGACTTCTGTGGTATATCTCTGGATAAAACCGAAATCAAAGAGGTAGTTATTTCACATGCAGCTTTAGTTACACAGTATAGGAGTAAAGCAATAACTGTAAAGCAATAATGGATGTTTTCTTATTTTTACTATGTATTACTAAGTATTGGCCAGTGTTGACTTAATTCTTTTTGCAAATTATTTTGTTGGAAGAGCTTCTCCCCACAGAAATTGTCATTTATAACCTCAGATACAACTGAACTGGACTGCCATAATCACTGTTCCTTATTAATTAGGAACTGGAAAAGTAAAACTGTTTTGTCTGGTTTTTGAAGTATTCATCGGAATGAAATGGGCAGCCCAAGACCAAGCGGAAAGGTTACAAGCAAACATTGCTTGAATCCTTTCCTCCAACCAGAAGGTTGCCAGCTGAAGCATTGTCTGTTTACTCTGATCTATTTTTCTCCAAGGACATGCAGGTTAAATAACGCGTCTAATTTGCTGATGGGTGTAATGTGTGAATGAACGTTTGTTTGTTTCCGAAATACAGTAGACTGGTGATTGGACTTTGCTTTTTGCCCAGTGTCACTTGGAATTTTCTCCAGATCGTGCATGACTTCCAAAGAGTAAGCAGTTTAAAAAAAAATATCAACCTTAAAATATTGATATTATTGAAATAATCTTCAAAGCGGAGTAATTTTTCTTGTCTGTCACACCACAGCTCACCTGAGTGGTAATATTTCTCTCACTATAAAAAGATCAGTGTTTTTAATACAGAACTTAAGTAGCTAAGATCAGCTGTAAATGCGAGTGCCTGATTCAGATCTTTGTCAAAACATACTAGTTTAAACATGCAGGTTGTAGCCTGCAGCAAGCGGGATGCTGGAAATTATACAGAACAGATGGGAAGAGGGGAAGGAGAATGGCAGACTGATACTGTCTACATCTGGTGAATCAGATGTTAAATCCATATTTATTATGGATATTGGGATCAATACTAGTATGGTCACATTCAGTTCAGAGTACGGTATCGGTGTTGTCATTGTAAGTTCCGTTATTAGCGCCATAGTCTGTACCATTTGACTTATATTGGGTCTGAAGTTTAAAGAAGGGAGATGAGCAAGGACTTTGGCCTAATTATCATTCTGGCTAAACATGCTGTGTCGGTTAAATGGTCTTTGCAAGAGGCGCAACCTCTGGCTGCTTATTGCAGCTACTTGCCGACACTCCCAATCAGCTTGATTGATTGGATCCTAAGCCACTCCCAAACTCTGATTGGCAGCTTGATGATAAGGGGGGAGGAGGGAGGGGGTAGCTGATGGAGACATGGAATTTTATCGTCCCTATCGTCCCTAGCTAATCCAAAGTAAGTTTTTGTGTGTGTGTGAGTCACAGTTGTTGGTCTGCCATAAAGGCAGCATCAGAAAAATATTCATCCATTATAATCTGTCCAGATGCTTTTCTCCAGCTTCCCAAAACTGTCACATCTATCAAGATTAGGTGACTGGTGGAGCCCCCGTTCTCCCTTAAAATGAATCAATCTCTCTGAATGGCTGCAACGACTGATGCCGACTGTCCAAGTGAATCGTGCTTTAACCAACTTTGACAAACATCCCAGGCTCATACCAAAGCACTGATTGGACGGCTAAGCGATTCGTCTTCTGAAGAAACTACTGACAGCCATGTAAGCATCCATCTACATTTGTTTGTCATAGACAGTTAACAGCATTAGCCTTTTGAGAAGGGCTGTTAGCCCATGGTTCCCTATAAATCTTTGCCATTTACAGTCCTAAATCCAAAAGGGAGAACAGGGTGGTTTAAAGCTTTGGTACCTACTTTGATGCTGACCCTTTTGTTTTCTTCACTTTCTGAAGTTGTTGAAATGATTCCTGTTTAGGATATATAGTGTGACCACTAAGGAATATGGGGAAAATATGCAACATACACACACATGCACAATGACTGATAGCCATTTGCTATGTGTTTGAAATGGTAGCAGTATTTGTTTGTGATTCAATTCTTTGAATTACAGGCATTACTTGCCAGCTCTTGTCTTTCATTATTTTTAGATGTTTTGTTTTGACATATTATCCCTCCAATGATAATTAGGATCTTAATCATTTTTTTTGTCTCTGGAACAGTGTACCAATGGACTAAATATTTTGTAATCGGAGAATTAAGGAGCGTTTAATCTTGAAGGGCTTGTCATGTGGAGTCTCTTTGATGTGAGCCAATTCAAAATGAATGTAACCTGAGGGCACTTAAGATGGAGATTGGGGTTGTGATAAGATGTGCCTCTGGAATATTAGTGCGAAAATGGCACACCGAGTGAAGACTAATCACGTAAAAGATGGCAAATAATGGCAGCAGATTGAATGCCACCTTAAAATGTGTGTGGAAGATGTTCTTGTCATATGAATCTGAGGTGTCTGAAAATTATTTATTAAATATACCAAGTTATTAAAAAAAAATTTAAACAACTAATAATTGGATCAAATGTCATTTGACCAGCTGTAGTGAAACTCAATGTCTTGTAAGTTTTCTAGCCATAGACATTTTATATTGCTTCATCCCTTCAAAATACTTGCACTTGACTTTACCTTTTATGAAAGCCAAATGACATCTTGTTAAAAGTGATTCATAAATTGCTCAACTCTCTCACAAGGCAATGAGGCAGGAGAGGGCTTTGCACAAATATGCTAAGTGGATACGTTCTGTAGGTGTTTTTGTACCAGTGTCTACAAACAGAGGCTAGAGATGTGCGTGATTAGTAGGGGTGTCATCATTCTCCAAATCATGATTAGATTTGATTTTAAAGTCAAGCTTGTTTCTCTCGTTTAGCGCAGATTGATCTGCCAATGTTAGTCCCACCCTGTAAATCAGTGTGCTTTTAGACTAGTCAACTGGATTACATTTAAATTGTTGTTTTAACCAATACTGAAAGTGGTCGCTAAGACTTAAATGTAAAATTACAAACAAGCATTGTTTTTTTTTGTGATGGAGGGAGAGGTGACATGTGATGGAACTGAGAGCAGATTTACTTCTACCACATCTTCCATTTGGTACAATTCTTATTAATCCACTGACTCTCCATGGGGCTGCTGTTGGTGCCACAGCCACTCACAAACTTACCTGGCCAAGGACACCAGCTAAGAGGAATTTAATCAATGTGATGGATAACATTTTTCTTTACAGCTCTTGTGGCAATTCCCATGTTAGCGATTTGAGGTGACAGTATTTTTCCTTCAAAATGTTTCTACCTATTTTCTACTGGCAAGGTACAAGGTAAAGGATGACCTGAACATGTTTTTTTCTTTTTTTTTACTGAAGCTTTCAAACCACGCGACTGTGGATCATCTGGCTAGCACCTACATTTAAAATGACATGTCATTTTACCTTTTCAAATCAGTGGTGATTTCCATGTGTGATGCAACCAAAGTGTACAAGCAGCCTACGGATGATCAGACATTAAATTTGTTCAAGGCGTCTCTGTGGACTTCAAGACAGGGACAGAGTGGGTGTTACTCTTATGGCCTGTCTTGTGTTATTTTAATGGTTGAGTCTTGTAGTGAGCGATACTCCGAGGCATGTCGGAGTATCGCTCGGAGTATGAAATGGGTGTGTTTTTGTCTTGAGGGCTTGTTTGTGGCTCAACTGGGAGTCATTATTTCATTATCATTATTTTTAAGAATTTAAAAGTTGCAGAAACAGAAAATCGATCTCGTTTATTTGTGTGCATAGAAGCTGCTGTTTTGATAAATTTAATTTCACATACTACCCACTCAGCGGAAGACTATTGATTTATAGCTTCACTTTAGTGTCCTAAAACTATGTGACTGCATTTCTGAATAGTATTATAATAATATAGCCTTTTTAGGAGTCACTAATTCGTCCTATATTCTTGTGCACTATAGAAGTGGGAGAACTGCTGTGCATTCACTGAAATGCACTTTATTTCTTTGCTTTTCTTGGCAACAAGGCAAACATTGTGATTTTCTTTTTAAAGTTTTGTTTCTGCTCAGTTAAATCTGAAGCATAATAAAGCCACATTTGGCTTCCATGCAGCTTTAAGCACAATAAATCCTGTTATGTAGAATGATAAATGTCTCTTGAAAGGAAATCTGCGACTGGCAAGTGATGCAGCCTTTTGGAGGCTTTAATATTATATTCATGAAATTGCAGTTTATATTTTATCATTGCCTTATTTCACACATAGAAAACACAGTGAAAGATGAGGTGACTGCAGGAGACATTTGCAGGTTTCCTTATGCTGTAATAAAAGCTAGTGTTCAGCTAATTCATCAATACAGATAGGGGTAATATTCATATTCATGGGGGTAGGGGCAGACAGGGGAAGCTGTTTGAATCAAATGACCCTTCCAGATGTGCCACGTAGACATGGTTATGATGATATTTAAGTTTGCTGTAAAGAAATCTGTACGGAGAGCTGCATTATTGCAGCACTGTATAATGATGAAGGCTTGACAATAGGCTGTTTTTGCTGCCTTTGCCCTCACACGCTGCCACATGCCAGTCACACATGTGAGACTGAAGTGGGATGTGTTCCCATGTGGTATCATGCAGCTGTTCCCTCTAACCTTCCACCTGATGTGTAAAAAGATGATCTTTTCTCAAAGTCATTCTACTGTATGTGACCATATTTAGCTTGCTGGAATCAGTGGTGCGGTAAAAACCAGAAATCCAGGATGAATAACCATTAATCCTCAGATTAGCAGCTCACCGTACAAAAGTCAAACAGTAAGTTCTCCTGACAATCACATGAAACCAGGAAGACGGAGCGGCAGAGAACAGACATACTGAAACAAAACAGGCCTCCCATGAATATTTATGCTTACAATTGTTTTGAGTCTGCTCTCATTCAGTGGAGCAAAAGTGTGATTGACAGCCAGATTGTAATGGCACAGCAATCAATCAACCACTTGAATGAGCATTATTCCCAAAACCATATGTTGCCGACATGTAGGACACGGCAGTTCCTCTTGGACTCGGTACCATCCTGTATTTTTTACACTTTCATTTGAATGACTAACAAGAGCAACCAAGCGAGTGTTTGTGGAAAGGTCTGAATATTCATTAAAAATGTTAATGCATCATTTTATGTAAATTAGGCACTGAGCCAACATGCAGCACATTCATAAACACCTGTTTGCTTTTGATGTTTTTGCCACAAACTCGCAGTCATTTCAGTCTGCAAAGTCCAACGCTCCACTTAGTAAGTGAGGGGCATGCAGGGGGTGTGATTCTGTCTCTGTGTGTCCCTGATTTAATGAATCTATAGTCGGCACACTTCAAACATGATCAAATCAGCTGAACCTTGAAACCTGAGTGTTTCTTGGAGGAAAGGAATTTGTCCATTTCTTCACCAAAGAAGTGAAAGTCTGCTCCATGAAATATTCAGAAAGCTGTTTTTCCTTGGGATAGATATTAATCATCTATATATAGCCCTCTTTTTATCACTCTTCCCGGATCATGGATGATTTCTGATTCCGGCAATGCATTTTATTAGATGGTGAGAAGAATTGTGGAGAATAAAATATTCATCTGCGCACTTAGTCACCGAGTGTGTGTGTGTGTGTGTGGGGGGGGGTATGTCATATAATTACCCATAAATAACCAGTGAACTGTAGCTAAACATAGTTCAGACAGAGGCAAAGGCAGCTAAATTGTGATTTCGAGTCACTTTTAAATGTGGATGGATATAGAAAGGGAGCAGTGCCTGGAGTGATGAAGTGTGCAAGAGGCTGAAGCAGTAAAGATGGAAATATTAGACAATCTTGTTAATACCTGAGGGCCAGACAAAAATGAATTACATACTAACAGTAGCTAAGTGCTAAGGTCATCAACACCTCCAGATGTGTTTGTGTGTGTGTGTGTGTGTGTGTGTGTAGGAGCCAGAGAGAGGGAGAGGGAGATGGAAAGACAGGAGTGGGTCTCATGCCACTGAACTGAAATTCACACCATTTTCTGTGAAGTAATCCCAGAAGGTACTTGCACAAATGACATTCAATTTTCAAATACAGCCACACACTTTTTCAAAGGTTTTGACAGTTCTACCGTACAAGTACTCAAATTAATGCATTTTCCGTTCAGTGTTAATACCCAGAGTCGTACACAATAGCTGCACAGTGTACTGTGTTTTATAGAGGTCGGAGGTTATTGGGAGTATTCCTTTTTATCTCGTCCCTAGTGCTGTATCTTGCAAAGGATTGGGATGGGGCCAAACAAGGCACCTTCAAAGAGCTTGGAGGGCTTTGATGAATCCACCTTTTCTGCCTCGTAGATCAACAGAGCCGTGGTCTTTACTTGCTCCAAGGAAGACAAAGTCATTCCTTGAGCTGATAATCTGCTCTTGGAGAATGTGAAATAAGTAAAGAATATGGACAAGAGAAATTAAATGTGGTATTTCCCTTGCATTATGATGTATGACTTTTGATCATTCGGTGCATGTCAAGGTCTGTCGGTCTGTTGACATTTGCTTTACATTTTTGCTATTACCAGACAAAACTGCATCTTATTAGTTTTTCTTATTCATTATTTAGTACACAACGTATAACTGGTCAGCTTGTCTGTCACCTTATTATTAAACCAGTAGGGTGTGAATTGCATTCTATTTATGGATTCCATGAACCTCATCACTTCAAACGTGAACATTACCCAACGCTGGTTAAAATAATTTTCCAAGATACTTTCAGTGGAAACAGGATGGCCTTGAGGAATGACTCGAGATGAGAGAAACTACAGGGAGCTTGCTGCACAGCCAGGGAGCAGGGAAGACCAAAGCGAACCTCTGTGCTGCCGGTTTGGCAGCGGAGTCCCAGGAGACGCGTTTAATGCGAAATCATTAACGTGTATTTAAACAGACCCTATCTAACAGCAGCATACATGTGCAGTAATCAGATTGTTCCATGTTAAATAAATTTAGTAAAAATCAAGATCGATCTATCTTACCTTCCAGCAGCCATATGTCAGCAGCCTTAATGTTTGAGCTCACAGGGCAGCAACATTTGATTGATTGATTGATCAATTATTCAGTCATTATTCACTGATAATCAAAATATCAATTGTTTAATAACTGATTAAATGTCTGTATGTCTGAGTGAAATGTTCTCCAATTTTTCAGGTTCTTAAGTGAATGCTGAACACTTGATTTGTGGATGAACAAGACATTTCAGAACATCATTATTTCGTGTCTGAGACACATCAACATTTTCTTGCATTTTTTGGGCCAACTAACAGATAAATTGATTAATGGGTTCCACAAATTTGACCTGTACATAAATCTGCACCATTCTGTTGCTCTTTAAATATATTAAAGTATGCAAAAAGTAATGCACATCAGTGTGTTACTGGAAACTGATCCAAGGCCTCGTTAAAAGTAAAGTAAAGATGCAAGTCTGTGAGTTCAGTTGACCCAGTGATTGACAGGTAATATCTCTGAAGCGGCGAGCAGGAGCACACAAGCAACAAGTTAACATCAAAGTTTCAAAATCAAAACAAAATCCCTGACTTCAAACCTCTGATTATTAGTTCGTTTATTGCCCCCCCCGTTCTGTACATTTCCATGTCTCACTTTGTGAAAATGAGACGATATGGCTGCAGAGTGTCACGGTCATTTCGCTGTGCATGTTTACACTGAGTCCCTCAGAAAATCTAAGCTGCCTATCTCCACATTGAGATGTGAGTGCTGACATAGTGAGTGAAAAAGAAGTGTAGCTCAACTAAAGATTTCCCTGCAGACTTTCAGCACCAGGTAACACTGCTCCCCGCTTAATTGCACCTCACAGTTAAGAGTCATTTTCCCAGGTCCGGGATGGGGCTCTGGTCTTCAGACCGCCACACTCTCCAGACAAGGCTATATTAGACTTTAATTAATTCTGTGGCTAGCAATACTCAAAGGTAATGGCAATGCGGTATGCAATTCACAGCGCAGGTCTGCGGTGCTGTAATGAATAACATGGCCTGAGTTCAGAGTAAATGTCTTCCATGGGACACTGCATGAGCTTAATTTGAGGGAATTCTGGATGAACTTTGAACTCTGTACCCTGTTTGGCTTAAAGAATATAGCGTTTTCAAGTATTTAATACACGTTAAAGGGACTGGTACTGTTTGCCATGACTTGTAAGTCATGAGTTTTCAGTGCTTTCTTTTGTAATTTAGTTGTCTAAACTTAAAAAAGAAATACTAGCTGTGGTGTTTCCTGTCTGTGCTTTTTAAAAAACATTTAAACGATTGTCTTGATTTGCAAATCCATCACAAAGGATCATCTCATTGCCACTGATGAAAACACCAACACTGCACTCTGGTTGAGATTACATTCTTTTGGATATAAACACTTTCTTCCCACAAGATATGATGAGTTACTACTTCAGAGGGAACTCTAAAGTCTCTCTTTTACAGCAAAGTAAAAGCTTGGCACATCACCATGGCATGTTTTGCCTCTCTGGTCACAGATCAACAAGGAGGGTAAACATGAGTGTGTTCTGTGCAGTTCACTAGCTTTTAGATAAAATGAGTAAATACATAGATTTTTTTTCCCAACAATATAGTTTATCCTGTTTAGTTTACAGGTTGCCATAGCATGCATTTGACAGGAGACTATTTTTGCTAAGACTGGATCAAAGCCGCTGACTTGTAACACATGTGATGTGTTTTTGAAAGACTATCTACCTTTCAAATATTATAATTCTATAGCTTTATATATAGCCAGGATAAGTAACATAGCCCGGCTTAATCCCTTATCCTAGTTCAGTGCAACAGGCCCCTGGTGCAGTGCAGTGGTTTCTAACCAGTGCAGTTGTCAATAATGAGGTTAAAGGACTAAATAATTGATATGTACTTCTGTCTCTTCCTCCCCTCCATTAGTTATACTGCTGATTCAACTCATAATCTAAACTCTCTATTATTTGTATCGTAGCTGCACATCATGTGAGACTGTGCACTCCTGTCCCATCACCGTCAGCGTCTGACACCTATTCTTGAATTGAGACCTGACTTTTGCACATTTCTTTAAAGTTCCCGAAGCTGAACACTGCTTTTTCCAGCTCTGATTTGTTTTGATTCTGCGTTTATTCTCATCACGTACCTGTACCTTGTGCATGAGCAGATCCATCTCCTCAGCAGAGAATCGTTCACTTCTCCAGTTTCCTGCAGTCACCATTTAAATAGCAATGCTCCTGACACAAGCACACCTGGCTTTTAAAGGGAATGACAAGCCGAACTCTGATTAGTTTACTTGAGGTTACGCCCCAAAACACACCTACGAATAATTCAGACAAGACATTCAGAATGGACTTTTGACTATGAGCTATATATATCTGTTTGCACTTCACTACAATTGTGGCACTGGTGCTCACTGCTGGAAATCTTTTCCAGTACAACCACAAAACTTAGGAGCATATCATAAATCGTCATTCAATCTGAACAATATTATTTTAAAATGCTTTGGTGTCTTGTTCATAGATGCATGGGCATTTAGACAAGAGGAGCTGCGGATCAAACGTCAACCCTTCCTGCTGTAAGATGATCACACTGATCCACAGCTGTCCCAAAGTGCTGTTTAGTATCATTATGTTAATTCAATATCATACTGTGAAATTCTTATTCCGTGATATTCATAGTAAAATATTTTAGCTTGAGCGACTGTTTTAACTCCAACAGCAACTGCAGTAGCGTCAGTTGTTACAATGTAAATCTTCCATTTCCACTGAGACATTTGACTCATCATGGCAGGAAAATCACATTTTATTCATAACACTTACAAAGGCTCCACTCTTCAGTGTTCCTGTAAGCTGTTAGCATTTTAACTGTGAGCCGATGTGTACAGCTAAATTGAATTCGGCCATTATTTATGTTTTAGATCTTTCCAAAAGGCCTGTAGCACTAGTGCTAATGGGAAATTAGCAGCACAGTAGTGTAATGATCTTTCAAGATGCTTGGCCTCGTCAACAGCCCCATCACTATTAACTGCAGCTGTAGAAGGATAAGCAGTGATGCTACTTGTCCAACATCAACATCTTTAAGTTGAAGTTCTCATAATGGAAGAATCTAAGCAATGTTTTGCTTCATATCCAGGTTTAGTTGTATATCAGAGATGTGGAATCAACATCCTGCAGCACAGCTTCTTCCACCTCCCAGAGAGACCTGCTTGTTTGTTTTCAGGAGTGAGACTTTTCTACTAGTGAGACGCAAAATCTGGGGAAGTTCTATGGGTTCGGCATCCACGTTTTATTGTTATTCGTGTTAGAAAATGGTGAGTAAAATTTCAGTAAATTCCTGGTGATTGAGAACACAGTTTAAATCTGATCAGATCTTCTGTTATGAAATTTTCAGTCAGCAGGAAGCCACCTCTGTACAAGCTGAAGGTCGTGGGGGAAAATCTGAGATCAGCAGTGCCGGCAAGCTTAGGGCACAACACTGTGTAATCAGAAGGGATTAAATTGAAAACACATTTTGATTCACCTTCATTGTGGTAATATCTGCTCCTCCTCCTCACACCCCCACTTTTCTCAGAAATGAAACCCCTCCCCATTAAAAACACCAGTACCACACAGAAACTGCACCATCACATACAATTATTCACATTGCACACAAACGCAGCCACACATGCATGCATGGCGCAATCCTGCCGAGGTTCATCTCTCTTGTTACAAAGATAGTGTTATTGATGTGATGGGTCACATTGCAATTTAGAGGCAATTAAAATGTAATGAATGTGCTCAAATGAAACGTGTGTCTGGAGGGCATTTGCAGTGTATGGTCGAGATGATATATTTGTGTGTGCGTGTGTGTGTGTGTGTGTGTGTGTGTGTGTGTGTGTGTGTGATGGACATGGCGGTTTATGTGTAGCCTTAAGCCATAATAAAAATGAACAAATGTGTGTTTGTACATCGTGGCCATCATAATATTTTATTAGCTATGACGGTAAAGTAAATCTATTTAGTTTACCTTCAGTGTAGTTGGAACAACACAGTGTAGTACAGACTTATGACTCTACATTATTAAAGAAACACTCATTATTTTCAGATTTTACCCCCCCTTCATCCAATCAGACATAGGTAGAGCTGGTGTGAAATTGAATGCTGTGGTGGGCTGTCAGTTACTGACCCTCGTTCTATTCCCTTATCTTGACTTGCACAGAGGACGAAACACACTGTGACGAATACATTTCTGACAAATTCTCTCTCAGAGTGGAACCACATGACAGTCGCTACTATCAATTAGGAACTTGCAGAAATTCACTTTGCTTCCAAGCAAGTGGAATCCTTTTGTGGCGAGTTCATTGTGGATGATCGTGGGTAAAGGTGGTGGTTCGGGATGTTTCTGTCATAATAACTGGTATAATGTAACTTCTCCTGCTTCTGCTGGGTTGTATAGTAGTGAATGGAATGATCACGCCAATCACAAGAGTCGTATTATGATGGTAATATTAATGCTTAATGGAATGGATAAGTGTGCTGAAAACTGTGTGGACATCCAGTATTGTTGTTATCATTATAATTCAGGTGTAACAACCAAGAAAGAGGAGGGAAGGTCTTTTTTTTGTCATGCACAGATGTGTTTCCCTGAAGGGACTATGTCTGTTGTTATAAAGGAGGAACTTAGAGCTGTATCACTCATTTTCATGTTCATTAGATCTCCCTAACCTTTCAAACCTAACCAGGTTTTACTTCCTAACTGCTCTCCTAGGTGTTTTTAATTAGTGAGGAATCCTTGTTATATGAGCCAGATGGCACAATCCTCTGTCTTTTGTTAAAGTCACACTAATTAGGATTCTTCGAAAAAGATGCGTCCAACCAGAATCCTTAACAAGGGAGCCTGCTTAGCCAAGTAATGAGAAGCCTGATGTCTCCGCGACAGTGCTCACCTTGAAACTTGAAAATAGAAACCAGTCAGTTTTTCAGCAAATACCTTTTGTCTACACTTTCTGTTTGTGTTGGAGGTAAATGTGAAAATGTGGTTGAAGGAGATCTTTAAGCTCTTGAAAGCTGCTTTTATAGTATAGTATATAAAAAATGGAGCTGGTGAACAACGGATTGATCCGTGTTACCCAGATACATCTACTAAGTTAAAGCGGTGCACAAGAGAGTGCCTTCTGGCTTTTGAGGGAATAGCTCAGGAGAAACTCCCCAGCACCCCACATGTCCGCTCTCTCTCGGCCTTCGAGCACTTTGAAGGCAAGACTTTGAGGAGCATTTGTAAACACTCTCATCTGAGGCCAGGCACCTTCATCTAAACAAGCACAGATGGTGGATTCAAGAAAATGTGGCTCAGAATGAATCTAAATACATTTTGGCTCCTTTCTCTAAATATGGTTTGACAGACAGGGTTCCCACAGGTCCTTGAAATCCTTAAAAGTGTTTAAATTTGGAAAAAAATGTCAAGGCCCTTGAAAGTTTTTGAAAGTGTAAATAGTTGGTCAAACAGTAAGTGGTGTCCACTTACTGTTTCATGCAGACCGTAGACCAGGCCTACGCAGAACAAACGTCAATTCCCAATTACTAGCCGTGTTGTGGAAACTGTCCACTGTCTCTCTCTGCAGTTGACGTGAGATTCCATGCAGGACAATGACCGAATAACATTAAGCAAAAGAGAATATATATATATATATATATATATATACACACACATGTATATATGTGTGTGTGTATATATGTGTATATGTATATATATACATACATACATAATTGCAAATGTTCCATGTAGGCCCTATAGTAAGACACCCTCGCTGTATCAATCAGTCTTTGTAATTGCCGCCTGTGTACATTTTCGTCCTGCAGTTTCTGCATTGATGCTGTTAACACCTACTGTGCGGTCTGCCAATGTTTGCAAAGGAGGTCGCATTCACACTGAGAAGGGGAGGACTGGATCATGTAACAGGGAACATGCTAGAATCCAAGTGTTCTAACAACCCTTTGCCTGTCATTAAGCTATGCAAGTTGTTCTTTGCAGGTATCCTGTGGAGGCTTTACGCAAACATAGTTATGCTTGTGTGTTGCACTTCTCACCAAATCTTTGAAATGCATTGTCTCTAAGGCCTGACAAATGAAACTGCATTTCATGACATCATCGTTTGTCAGTGATTCACCATCGTAAACAGTCAATTAGTGATTTTTTTTTTGCAATTGTGTATCTGCTGACACTAAGTCCTGATCCAGTACTTGTATTTGCCTTGTATCTGTCTGTACTGCTGTTGCTGTGAGGCTGCAGGTTGGTGGGGAAAAGAGGCAGAGAGAGGGCAGATCTCTGTTGCTAAACCAGTGCTGTGTTTGTGTGCAGCAGTGGATCTTTCCTGGCATATACACTGACCATTTCAGTATCACCTGTCCTCATAGAGACCAAAACCTGGTCCTAATGAAGCAGAATATTATTTATGAAGAACTGGTTGAGTTGAAGGCTAAGATTTGATTTATGGTTAGGTTAGGGTTAGACATGAACTAGTTATGGTTAAGGTTAAGGTTAGTGCTTTGAGGCTGTCCCAATGAATGGAAGTAAATGTAGTGTCCTAAGAACTGCACAAACTTTTGAGATTTGGAAATCCCTTATTAAAAAGCCTGTATGTACTACAGGATTTGCATGGTACATGCTGTGTCACAAGGACATGTTAGAAGAACAACATACAGTTTTCAAGGTCATGGTTTGGCGCCTTCTATTGTTTAGCGTGTTATATTTCTTCTCCCAACTGCTAAATTGTGAAGTAAGGAAATGAGAAACCACCATATTCTCAAACACAAAAGTTGGAAATTCAGCCATTTCGATACTTATTGGTCGCTTACCTTGGGAAAGGACAATATGTATAAATCACTAGACTTTCCTAGTGTGAAATCAATAATGGTTCAATACCTCCTCATCTCCCCTGTGTACTGATGGCTAAAGCTGGCTTTACAAAAACAAACAAGACTGTGCTGAGAAAGACAACTCTATAGTCTGAGCTTCCTTCTTCTATAAAGCGCTATCACTCAAACAACAAAGCGATAACGGTATAAAGCCGATTCATTTTCTATCAGGACAGGTTAGAGAGCTCTGTGTTCGACATTACTACTTTATTCAGCTTTTAAAATAGCTAATATGGTCATTGTAATTAGATAGAATAATGCATCACTTAATTTAGTTTCCGTTTTTGAGATAGAATTAATAATAGGAGGCTGAATGGAATTTTCTTCCTGAATTATTTTCATAAATCTCTATAATGAAGTTCACTCCCCTGTTGGCTCTAAATGTCACACCTTGAACTCAGGAACATGGTGCCTTTCTCTCAAACCAATTAATCTTTAGGATGAACTCCTTCCCTTTTCCAATAACAAGCTCTCTATTATCGTCAGTTGTCTGTCTGACAGAGTTTCTCTTCCTTGTCTATAATATCATCATAATCTTACAAGATGATGTACAGTACCTCTGCCTGTATTTAATTGTCTTCTATTCAGTGAGGAGTCTATAGCCTCCTCCATAGAATAAAATGAGCAAAGACTATGGGAAAGCAATTTTGTACTATACACACTCATAAAAACACAATAAAAATAGAAGGTGATAAATTTCATTGATTTACCAATTCCCCTGAAATCCAGCCATTCAGTAACATCTTTCTCAAAGAAATTCTCCAAAACATCCAATACAATCAGCTTTATTCTAGAACTGGCTTTTATAGATTAATTCCCACCATCAGTGCTACAACTTAGGGGCTGTCCACACTTTTGTTGTGTTGTTGTGCTGTGTTTTACTTTTTATCCACACGGAAACAGTGGGAGCACTGAAATGCTATCTTTTGAAAGCAGGTACCAGAGTGTCTCAAAATCTCAAAACGCCACCCTTGTGTTTTTGTGTCGACAACCAGACGCTACTTTGGGAAAATTATGTCAGAGTCCCACCTCTCTCTTGCTCTGGCATTCGCTGTCACTATCTTTGTTCTCGTCATCCTCCTCATGTGTCTGGAGATGCTTTTAAGCGTGTGTACAAAAACTCTGTTTTTGGTGTGGCAGCGTTACAGCACCACATACAGGCCTGGCATATGTACTACAGACTTTTTTGGTCGTTTCATTTGGATGAAGACATTTTCTGAAACGGTGTTTATGGAAAAGTTTTTCAAAATGACAAAGAAAAAGATTTACACATTTATTACTTTTTCAATATGCGTTTGTCTTTGAAAAGCAGACAAGTTGTTCTTTTGAAATTTGCAAAAATGACACACTTAATTAAAACTAAAACTCTCTTTCTAACTCTTTGTTTAAATCAGCAAAATTTGTCATTTGAAAATCAAATGAAAATTTCCTGTAGCACACTGGGTGCAGTGAAAATAAAGAACAGCATGTTTGAGACCACCGTCTCTAATGCAGCATGGCAGGAATGTTAATGACCGTAGACTTTTTGTTTCACTTGTATCAAACAAATCCTGTCCCATGATCCTTTTGTTTAGGGATGGAAGCAGCCTGAATACAGAAGAAAGGAGGAAGTTATAGGTCAAGTCAGGCAATATTGTGGAAGGGCATATGAAGTATTCCATAATGTGGACTTGATGGGAATGATGACAGTATTGAGTTATTTTTCTTTTTGTCTTTTTGACATTGTAACCACGACTCTAGCAAATGGTATTTTTATCTGTGTAACTGTAGCTCAAAATCCTTAAACATTTCATTGTTCTTGAGTATTTCAGAATTCACTGAATCTAGTCTTGATATATCATTCACAAACATGTTTAATTCACTTGACCCTCAAAATAACTTGAGGCACCACCATAGCAGAGGTGGGTGTTTGTCCGATTCTGTTAGTGTGATGTGAGTCTTGAAATAAAATTCCTGCTGCTAATATTATTAAGTAAATGACGCCTCACCTTGAAGTTATTATTCATTTTGAGGTAATTTAGTCAATGGGAAAATAAATTGGTGGCTTTTACAGTCTTCTTGTAAAGGAAAATAACTGGGTGCGCTTGACCTCCCTGAACTCCTTGGTATTTTTTTGTCTTGAGAACAAATTAAACCGAATAACAAGAGGCCAATGCAAAGTGAGCCTGCCTTGCCCTCAGTTCAGCCACAATAAATAGCCCATGCCTCTCCCACATTCGTCATATTGATTTTTCTCTAATGATATGCACAGGAAAGTAATTTCCTTGTCTCTGCATTGTCAGCGGTGACTAATCAGATTTTCAAGACGCGACCGATTCCATACCTCAAGGAAATGCTTGGCTACAGATACTGGTCATTCAAGAGACGCAGACATCACCTAACTGCTTGTACAGGTGCAATCTCTCTCGGCACGCATGGCAGGAATACTGAATGGATTCTGTCTACACTTTGTCTTTACTTTTAAAATGTGCACCAAAGGCACTTCACATCACACGTATGGTAAAAGGACTTGCAACGTGCTTTAGGTGACATTCACACAGCGCTGGTGTTATACATGCAGCTTTATGCTCAAATGCGGTCCTTAACACGTGTAAGTTATGTTGCCCAACGACACTTTGACCCTGTTCTTCTGATTTGAGGATGACCTGCCTGATCCACAGACACCACATAGATATGACCAGAGCACATAAAACGGCTCTCTTCAGAAAAGTAAAATGTGTTTATGTGCAGATATTTCGTTATGCGCTGGCTGAAAATAATTTACTCTGAGAGGAACTAACTCCACAGTGGAGCAATGTTGTTTGTTTCCCACCTCAAGTATCAAGTAGAGACACAAGAGCTCACAAAGCAAACTGACTCGGTTCATTACAGCACATTTCTTTTTACAATGATCCATCAGCAGGGAGGCTGGAGTCACTTTATAGCATTGTTTTCATTGACCAATAAACACCTTAAAAGGCAAAACCTCCAATAGTTCATATATTGTTTGTGGGGTTTTCATATGATTGTCTTCAATAATTTAACCTTGGCCAAGGGAAATTTGAATATCTAATCAATCATGCCATATTAAAGTTGAATGCTAATCGCCATCAGCTCATTACTATTTCACGAGACGGCTCCATTTATGAAATGTCACTCAAAATAGCGTACCCACAAGCCAATCGATACCGGCCGTCTTTCCGTCTGAATGTTTCATTTGTTGTAAATACAGAAACAGAAAGATATGGATTGGGGGCAGGCAGTTGGATGCCCACATGTGGTTTCTGTGCGGGGCAGTGGCACACTGAAAAGGCATTGATCAGCAATAAGGCTCACTATACAGTTTCCTGGTGGTCTTGTCGAAAGCTCCGACTAAGGCCTACCGGGGCAAGACGTTGTGGAGTCAAGTCGTGACCTTTGAGGTTGGTCTGAAACCAAGCTATTGATAGAGGAGCAGATATGGTTACTTCACCGCTGGAAGTTGTCATTTTCCAATAATGATATCAATCTGTGTATAACACGGCGCAGACATGGAGAGGTGCCATAGCGGCAATGGAAAGTCTACTGAAGTAGGGGCTTATATAGTCGATGTACATGTGGTATACATTATTTTTATTGTTATGTATTCACTTACTAAAAACAGAGTGTAACAATTTTGTTTATTCGCTTTCTCTCGGACGTGTCCTTTGTGCACAAGATAAATCACTATGGCTGATACAGATGTATGTTGCAATGCATATTGAATTATAATGACTCACCCACTCAAAACTTTTGTGATCTGGAGGCACAACACCGTATATATAGAATCTAAAAAGACACAGACACAAAGTACTGAAGCGTTGCCGTCATTGTGGAAAATCATATTTCAATAATCAAACAGCACATGATTAAAAGAAGTGGCCTCGAGGCTTCATTTGATGGATAAGCATATTCCCTTTGTTATAGTGTCACTGAAGTCTCCAACAGAACCTGTCCCTGAAGGGGGTTTGAGGTGGGCAGTTGACTTCGTTATTAAACTCTAGTTAACGTCATTGAAGCCGTTGACAATAAGCAAAGTGTTGCATTAGCACTCAAACAAAGACATGGGAAATGTATTTATAAAAGTAACAAACATAAATATTCACCATCATTAAGTCAGTGGACTAAGAAGTACAATAAACAACGCAATAAAAATCACTTACCCCAAGTTTTACCCAGTATAGATTAGCAATGTTTGTGTTTTTATTCACAGAAATGTCTGTTAACTGCTACAGATAACCAAGAACAGGAATTCAACTATCTCCCGCATGCTTGGTTGGCCCTTCAATAAAGACAATTAACCTCATAAATTGTATACATAAATGATATAATTATTAAATTAAGTGAACACTTTTTTTTTTTTATAAAAGCTATGAATAACACACAGCAATAGAAGAATAACTTTAGATAGACCAAGAGGATAATTTGATGCTAATGTAAAACTTCATTTGTTTTGTTGTGGATCTGAAAGCACTCTTTGATGTCAGTTTTTCTAATGAGCTTGAGTAAATGACTAATAAAGTATTATCCGCTGCTTCACAAACCTATCACGTCTCTAAAATAGGTTCATTATGTTAATTGAGAAAAAAGCAAATATCATCAGATATTGCAGTTTTCACCATGTGGCTTCAAAAACACTGAGAAATTACAAACAAGAAACAAATTAGTTTAAGCCAAAGCATTCATATTTTCAATGAGAGTCCCATTAATAATATAGTATTTTCTCTGATTGAAAAGACAACAGTACCATATTGTTATGTGACATGTATGCATCACCTTATGCTTGATCTTTTCTGCAGAGCAGGGAATGGGAGGAGGTATTACATTGTGTTTACCAAATGGACCGTCTCATCTATACTTGCCACCCACTTTCTGCACGCTGGCTATAGCTCGCCTCCTCTCTGTAGTCCTAGCTTTGGTGGATTTTCTCTCTGAAATATACATATTTCCCCCTGCCAAGGGCATAAACAATTATCAATCAGCTCTAATCCACTGTTTCGCATAAATAAAGTTTCTCATGCAGTTTTGCAAAGCTGTGTTGTCACTTTTTTTATGACTAATAAAATTTGACTTGGCAGACAGAACCCAATGTGATGCATGACAAGTAACTTACTTCGGGGCCTCGAATCCATCGCAACGCTGACACAAATAGCCTGTCAGTTTGCTGCATATGCAGTGGTTGTCCACATCAGTGTTTATATATGTGATAAATGTGCCCTGCAGAATATTACTCTTGTCAGGATGAGAGGGCCTCTGAAGCAGCATTTAGACAAGAGCTGGCAATGGATTTTATGTATACATGTGTGTTTGGTGTGGAGTAGATGACATAATCTCTCTTTCTCTACTTTTGTTCTGCCTGGTGCATTGCTGAGTGAAACACTGGAGATGAGTGAACTGTCAGAAAAATAACAAGTCATATAATCATTATGCGTTTGTTCCCCTCCCTTGTTGTGTCTTTGATTTCTTAATAAAAAAAAAGGAAATCCCTTTCTGACCTTGTCCTTAAGGTTAGGCGATGCAAAGCAACTTTATTTACTGTGTTGCAAAGAAAATCAATGTGATTTACAGACATGAATTAACATATGCATAAAACAATAGGCCACATACACACACTGGCACAGCAATGACAGTTATAAAAAGCAGCATGCATACCCACTTGAGACATACCCATAATAAAGTTACACAAACAATGTCATTATTCCCACCCTCCAAGGTGCTATACTAAAACTTTACTTGCTTACATGCACAGCTATGACACATGAAAGATTGATGGAAGATACAGCTTAGACAGGGACAGATGAGGATGGAGCAACGAACTCCACAACACAAATTCAAACCTTGTGAGATGCATCAATTTAAAATTGAAAGTTTCAAATATAAAATTACTGGGTAAAGTTAATAATTTATCAACAATATATCTACGGCTGTACACAGGATATGCAAGCAAATATTTTCCTGATTTGTTCCTGTGGTGGAGAAAATGTACAAAAATAGATCTGCAATTTGTTAAAACCTTGTCGCATAACATTTTTGTCCAATGGCAGACCGTAAAACTATCTACTTGAGCCTGGACTGATATAATAACTTCAGGGTTAACATCTCATTAACACTGCCTCACCCACCTGCTAGCCTGCTCAGTGGCAGATCCACATTTGTGTGTATATTAGTCCCTTCAGATGTGAGATAGCTCCAGTTGAATTTGGTGTAGTCATGTGACAGGCACTTTCGTTTTTATCTATGAAATTAGATTTGTGTTGGTATTTTACAGCACTTTAAGAAGCAAATCAAATATTGATTTAATCCTACAAAAGTATTGTATTTTATTGTTTGAAAATACACATGTTTTTTGTGGCATGTTTTTGGTTTGTGGGGCGGGACTTAGGAAGCTGCCTGCTGATTGGCTACTGAGTTTCGCTGTCCGACTGGAGCTCGTTCCCCAAGTTTTACAATTATTTTGTCGGATGTTGACGGGGAGCGTGTTCCAGACAGTGACTCCAAGCCCATGACTACTTCCGATCCATTGAGCTGTCACTTGAAAAGTCAGTAGCCAATCAGCAGGCAGCTTCCTAAGGTCCGCCCCCCAAAAACAAAAACCAAATCAGGGAGTGCAAAGAACAAGTGTATTTTCAGACAATAAAATACAATATTTTTGAACGATTCAAAAGTGTTGTTTGAAAATATTGACATAAATCTAATTCTATATTTATCTGCACCGCACACAATTGCCATTGGTGATTAAGAGACAGACAGACGTTCCCTGCATTTATAGATGGATGTTTAACATCCAGCTAATGGCTGCCATAAATTAATAGAGAGCAAAGTGAATTATCCCACCAAACCCTTTGCCTTTGGAGTGACTAGTCATGATGCCTTTGCTGCATTTTCACTCCACTCGGGAGTGATTTCGGGCAGTGAACAAAGTCGGGCTTTAAGACTCACCACAGGAGGTTGTTAAGGACACAGATGTGCCATATTCTGTTATGTTCCCATCATACATAAAGGCATTATGTACAGCATGTGCCAATTTGGATGTGCCACAGAGGAAAGCAAAAACATACAGCTGTATACACACAGTGTATAATTGCCTCCTTTTACCACCCTACGGGCATTTGTCCAGTCAGAAAGTACAACACCCAAAGGCTTGTGTGTGTGTATAACACTGAGACACACAGACGTTCACAGACAAATCATTTTCACTTGCTGTGTGAACACTGAGCACTGGAGCCCATTTTGTTCAACATGCATGTTGTTTAGTTGGTTTTTACCTTATGGGCTCATCAATAATTCAGGAGAACTTAACCAGCAATTACACTGATAAAGACATCAAAATGCAAAAGAGAGCAGCGTGCTATCCCTTCCAATAAGAATTGTCTGCAAAGGGACAACTACAGACTGGACAGACTTTTAATTAGTGGGCTTTGTATCACAGCCAGGAACAGCAGATTGGCTGCTTGCTCTTTCTTGTCATCATATCGATATGAACCAAGAACTGGAAACATGAACAGTTGATTTGTGCATAATTAAGTGTAGTTAGCATAGCTTGATGAACAAATCCCTTCCAACAAACTTTACATGAAAGATAAATCTGTTAAACTGCATTGTGCAAAATCAGATTTTTCCTTTTCCTCCCGTTTGCTGGGAAGTCCATTCCTGCTGCGTTACAGACGGCCTTATAAAAGCACTAAATATGTCTAGTTATGAGGAAATACTGTATTTTGCAAGATATTTGTGATAACTACTCTGTATTTTAATGTCCTGCAGGGGAAAGAAAGTTGAGAAAAGTTACTTTTGCCTCCATTCAT
Source organism: Solea senegalensis (assembly GCF_019176455.1). Taxonomy (NCBI): domain Eukaryota; kingdom Metazoa; phylum Chordata; class Actinopteri; order Pleuronectiformes; family Soleidae; genus Solea; species Solea senegalensis. Next base: position 38,818,944 of record NC_058021.1, on the reverse strand, counting down.
AATTTTTACTGCGTATTGTCTTGGGTTTTATCTAATGTTTTGTTGATATAAATACTTGTGTAAATATATTCTTTATCATTCTCTTGTTGCTAAATTTCAGTATCGATACGTCTTGTGTCTCTGAATAGCTCCCAAATGCAGTATTAAGAGATACATGACTTTTTCTTCTTACCATCAGGTTTTATTTATTGAAAGGAACTTGACCTGCTGCATTTTTATTAGTGACTACCAGTCTCTCTTGGTTTCCTCAGTGTTATTATTCTTCCAAGGGAATCCAACTTCCCATGCATAAAAATAACTGTAAACATAAGCCAGTCGTCCCGATTGCAACCCTACAGCAAACGTCGACATCATTCATTCATAACAAATTATTAATATGTGCTATGACTTTGGAACTTACACCAACATTTAGGCCCAACTCTTCAGCTGTGGTGCAAATAATGAAGGCTGAGGGTTGACATAAAACTTGCCACAGGGTATCTTCAGGCAGTCCCATACAAATGATCAACATATTTGTGAATCAAATGCTGAGTCTACACTGCATTCAAATATTTGACTTTAGGCAGGACTCTAAACATGCACTTGCAAATGTAAATATTAAATTTTAATGAAAAAAATAGGCCAACATTTTGCTGAATGACAAAATGAAAATTCTTATTTTTGCAGTGTATGGGGAAATTTCCGGTGTTACAGTGTGAAATTGTGCTTGACACCATTGGTTAGTGAGTTCATGTTTTTTCCAGTTGAGATCTTTCTCTCCTTCTCCTCTCACTCATAAAAGGTCCTGTGCTAATGATGATATATCAATAGCTCCAACAGTTGTGTGCACTGAGATTGTTTCATCTCTAAAGTTAGAAAACAGTAACTTCAGAAACCAGGAGTTACATAGGTTTACACAGGCTGATATGAAATGCGTCATTGATACTTACTTTTCTGACTCCTAGTTGTGATGCACCCAGTTTGTTTTCTGCCTGGAGAGACTGCAGCATGTAAAACACTCTAATACAGCCAGCATTCTCTGCTCTGATGTCGGTATCAGTCAACCACCCACAAAACAACTGAATTCATTTAATACACACTCCATGTACATTATGCATGTGCACCCTTTAGAGCCTTTCTGTCCCACGCGAATGAACACATCATCTCTTAGTTCAGTGTCTCAAGTGTCACAAGGTTGTACAAAGGCCAAGGTCACTGACTTTCATGATGTCACCCACAAATGTTCACATTGACTTCAGACTTTATCTGATTATAACAACAAAATCTAACCAAAATCAGGTTAACAGGGTCGGCTTTAGTGTTACACTATAAAGTTCTGCAGGATAAACTTTTCTGGCCCTCATTCAGTGTCAGAAACAGAAAGGGGGGGGGGTACTGTGACCATGTTTCCTGCAACTTGACTGTTTGTTGCAGGCAAACGGCTGCGAGTCAGTGATTCTAGTTTATCATGTGCTGTGTTATTTGTGCATGGTTGTGGTCTTTGTTTGCTCATGCATAAACATTTGTCCGCGATCGGAGATCAAGCTGAGCATGCAGTCGACTTTACCAAAACAATCTCTCTGCCCAAGTGAGCCCTCGCCCTCGGCAACCTTGGCCTCATTGAAAGCAAATTGTCTTCTGTGACCTTTTTTATGACCCTGTCAGTGCATGTTTTCATGGGGCACTAACAGTGTTTCATCTTCTTTGGCAAGTAATTATTCTCTGTAGATTAATGAGCCACAGAACAACAAAGATAAGCAGCACAGGAAAACCCCAAAAATGTAGTTCATACCAGATTTAATAACTTTTTTACTGAGCTTTTTTGAAAATTAAGCGCAAACATTTATCTGTTCAAAGAAATTTAACATCACCATGACCACAGTTAAAGGAAAACTCCACCACCACTGACGACCTCTCTCTGGATGGTGAATTCAGAAAGGCTGCCTTAAATTTAGCCAGGATTACCACCCTGAAGAGACCACAAAGACAAAAGCTATGGTAGTGAGGCATGAACAACATATGCTTAGCTGAAGAGGAAGCTGAATAAGTTCCATCTGGGCAGTGTTTGAACCCCTGGCATTTCATGGCAAGACTGGGTCCCCCACAGGTCTCCCAGCAGATAAACACTCTGCTACGTTAGCACATACTTCTTTGGTTGGGTCTAGTCAGAAGGGTGGAGGATGGTTGCATATGGAAAGATCACTGATTTCAGGAAATTTGTGTCTGGAAAGAGGACAGGACAGCATTGTGACCACTGCAATAGGGACCGCTGAGCCACACAAAATGCTGCTTCAGACAAAGTTTAACGAACCAGGGCATATTATCCATTAAAAAAGTTTTAAATGCGTTTCAGCCTCCTGAACATGTTGTTTTGTTGCATCAGTAAATTTAAACTTTGGAATCGTGAACCATTGTTCAAGCATAATGAGAAGCTCTGCTTCCTGTTTGTACTTGTAGGATATCTTTATCAGCTAATGAGGACAGGTTTTGACATGGTTCAGTGTGGAATACCTGACATGCTGCTCCATGTGATCATGAGCTCTAATACCTTCTTTAATCAACACTGCTTGGTCGAAGGCATTCGAGGGCATTTGTCTCACCTCGCCAGCGACACTCGCTGGCAGATGCTTTGCATATCAGGCCTGGTGGATCAATATGTTATTAGAGAACAACCTCTCGGAGGCATGTCAATTAATTCAGGGCTGTCAGCTCGCCCCCCCCCCCTTGCTTTGTCCGGTGGGGCTGAGGGAGAACAATGGTTGTCTTTTTGACTTGGTGCATGTGGAGGATTCTCGACCTTAGCCGCTTCAAGCTTTCAACCACAAACCCTGAGCAGTGGATCGCATGGGGTCGCTTATATCAGATGCTGTGTATTAAAATGGCATGGCACATATTTATGTAAAAATAAGCATCAAGCAGCACATACAGAGTGTATTTATCCGCCCACTTATTTGTGATGGCTGGCCTGACTGCAGCGTTCTCTGTTACGTTCTGTTCAAGACATGCTGGAGGTTAAAGAAAGATGTTCTGCTATTAGTTTATACCTGCTTCTTGTCTGTTTGTATTTTATTGTAAGTATATGGGATGTGCCAGACACAAAGGCAGAATATGCAAAAGAATGGTTCTTCATCTGGCAAATTATGATACATTATAATGGAGCAGAATTATAACATTGACTGTACAAGCAGTAGTTCTTTCTTTTAAATGTGTGACCCACTTAATGAAGGCAGTATCAACTCAAGAGCTGTTCCCCAGTCAAACAAAAAAGTACTGTTTCCCTTCCAGACTGATTTATAGATGAGGTGAAATGATCCAGTAAATGAAAATGAAATAAAAGCATGGATCAGCCTTTTTGTTCACAGATTCTTAGTGGTTTGTTTTTCCTGTTTTCATTTACTACTCTTTTGTAACACTGACATTAACTGACTGCAAAAAAATGTTGAATCTCATTGCCAATCTAAGAAACTCAACGTCTACATTTGATTAGGATAGACCTGTCACCAATGGATTAATAGTCACCCATCTTATTCTAAATTGTCCCTTGTGACGTGCCCGTGTTACATACCTTACAATGGAACCAGCTGCAAGATCCTGTTGTAAGAACTTTTGTGCAAAACTTTGGACGACACTGCTGTTGGAAATCACATGGGGTGCTGAAGGCACAACATCGATGCCTTCTCTGACTCAAACTTTTTATTTTCTTCTCCATGTTTGTCATATTTTTCCTTTGGCTTATGACTCTGCTGTGCTTTATTTGCCAGAAAATTGAGTATTGACTGTTTTGGAACGTATCCAGTGTTTGCATATCGGATATAGTGAGATAAGTTACACAGGGGCAATGTAAGGGCTGTAGTCTTTCCTACCACTGTTTACTCAGAGATGGTAAATGCTGAGGGATATTATTCTGTGGGAGATGGGATACTATGTGTCTAGAATATCTTGGCATTCTACTCCTTGAGAGGTTGATTGTACCCCGCACCCTGTCTACCCTCCATCGTGTCACAGACACAATGGTTTGCAGTCCCATAACCTTGAAGACTCATTTATAGAAGTCTCTTTTCACATAAATGTCTTTACACTCTTTGACTCAGAGCTGCCATCAATATGTTGATGTTCTCCTTTTGTTGGCTGTTACAGTTAGCTCAGACTTTAACAAGGATCACAGGACCTCACCTCTGAAGGTAAACCCTCATAGCCAGCCTCTCCGGCCGTTTTCCGGGAGTCCAGCACTCTCCACAGATTTCTCTCTCGACAGCTGAAGTAAATTAATTCTGCTGGCACCCCGGGACAAAGATGGAAGGAGTATTATTTAAAAAACGTGACTGATGGTTTTCCTGCCTGCTCTGCCTTGAAGAGAGCGATGCTGTTGATAGATGAGCCAATACACTCCAAAGTCTTTCTTCTTAACATTTGCTGTGTGTGTGTGTGTTGTGTGATTCACTTTTCTCCCACTGTGGTGATATTTCACCCTTTTGCTGTGACGCATCGCAGCAGTGCCAGCCTTTGGATGTGAACGTCTTTATAAGGTTGCATCTCTCTATTCTTTCCGACTTTATTTTTTTGACTTCTGAATTAAAGCTTGTGTTGCAGCTCTTTGCTCTGAAGCTTTGGTCATACACGCTGTTTCTTATGACGAGCTATGCAGAGTGTTTTCCTTTCTGTGGAAAAGGGAGCACAGAGTTGTTGTGTCTGAGGTGTTGGATTAAATCAAGAAGCCTAGTGATCAAATTGTTTCTGTCGGTGCAGCAATGTAAAGATGATGTCACTTCATTAATATTATGCATACATCTCCATTAGAGGAAGAAATTGTCTGAATGCAGTATGGCTGCAACTATCTTTTACCGTGTAACCATTTCATCATGTTGTTGAAATTACAATTTATCCTAATGGAACACTGCCCACATTTTTCGGTTCTTCTTTAAACACATTTTGAAGTATTTACTCAACACTTGACATCATATTGTTGGTGTTTGACCAGCTGCTGTGTTGCTGGACTGGACTCTAATATCAACACAATCATATATCTATCTAATGTTATTTACCACAGTGACGCAAATTGTAGTGTAATGAATCAGTGCAGAACACCTTTTTTCTAATTTGTGTAAGTTATCACTTGATGTTCTGGATGTTGTTGCTTTTATTTGGAATTCATAGAATTTATTCATGGCAAACAGTAATGAGAATATATTTGATTTGTTAAGAGATTCACAATGCTTGTAATTTCATTTCTTTCCCAGCTCAAGTCTGATTCTGTCTGTCCATAGCCTTGATTAACTGATTACCCTCATCCACGCCTCTCACCCCCCATTTTCCTGTTAAACTTACTTTAGCATCTTAAGTACCACTCCTCTGTGGCAGACCCCTGCTTTTTTTCTCTCTTTTTCCTCCTCGTATTCTTCCATTTCCACTCATTCATTTCACACCACCTCCCTTCGTCAGTTCCTCTTTACACCTTTGTGTCCAGACTGCCAACCTCTGGGGATGCTACTTCCTGTTGATATGCAGAGCGCCTCTCTTTCCAATCAGTACCTCTGAAAGGTTGTTACTAATGGTCCCCAAGGAGAGGAATCAACCTTGAATACATACAAGGCCTCTGCCGGTATTTTGCTGGAGCGTTGGGCATTGGGAGTGTCACATCTTGTTTTCCCCCTTGTCTCTGCCAAGGTTCAGTTGCAATATCATTTCTATGAAATAGAAATACAGGTGATATAGCTTTTTATTGTCTCCCTGTCACACACTGCACCTGTATTTACTAATATTCACAGTGTAATCAGGAGAATCTGGTAGAGGAACATGAGATTATAATATAAAAACTCGAATGGATGACGGTTTAACAGACAGTCAAATTATTGTCTCACTTCTGTGTCATGCGTTGTGTTGCTGCTGCTGTGTTGTAGCAAACCACTGATAGCCTGCCTATTTTTATCAGTGACAATGGACAGACTGTACAATTTATGGTGATGGGCAGACACAGTCTTGAGCTTCTGAGAATTGCTTGATTATTCTACTGGGAGAAGTGCATGGACAGGGAGAGACATTCCATATGTTACACTTAACAACCAATGAAGCTGCGATTCAGAGACTTGGGGCGGAAAGAGCTGACAGCGCTCGTCCACACCCCTGGCTTTTTCCAGAACAGCCGAGGCAGGCAATAATCTAACTATAATTAAGGGGTATAAACCATGTCATGCAGCCATTAGACCAAATAGCTGGCAACCAATCAGCTATGACATTAATGGTTGAAACCGACCACAGCTTTATAATTCAGCCCTGTTGTGGGAAGGAAAATATGTTTTCGAATGTCTATAGTTTCCTTGATAACTGCGAGTAAATCAACAGTAATGATTTAACTCGCGTCCTGTTATGTTTTCAGTGTAGTCAGACAGGGATGAACACTGACATCAAAATAGCAAGTGATTAAATGTGCAATTATTAATACCGTTATAATGATTTGGCGTATCATTTAAAGTGTAGTGAAAATACTACTGCTCCAGTGATGGCTGTCTAAATGTGACCAATCTCTGTTTTGTAGGGGATTTGCCTCTTTGGGCCACTGTGATTGTTGACATTGTTTTCAGGGCAAATACTTTCATCATCAGCACATCACTAAACAAATCAAACTGTTTTATTTATCATGCTTATTCACACTGGGTTGTATTAAGCTTCTTAGAGGTGGGGAGTAGTAACAAACAAGAATTAAAGTTTCATTCATTTTAATGTTCAAAAACTAAGAAGCATGTCTCAGCTGGTGTTCTTAACAGGGATGTTATTTGGTGAAAATTAAAGGAATTAAGACTCACACAATTATGTGTAGGAATCACTTCAATAAGGAACTCCAGAACATTCTTGTCAGGTTTTCAGAGATTTAAAGCTAAATCTCTTTTTGGAAGCATATACTATAAAGCATGCTTTCTGAGCCTTCATGGTGACCTGAGCTGTGATACACACCATCACCAACAAGGACACTGTTCTTGTGGGAAAAGGCAAATAGGGTCTACGCTCCCTACTCCTTATCTCCAGAGACTATTTAGCAACAGCATAAGTTAAATACGTGTTTTCTTGCCTTTTTTGTCCCCCTAAAGAATGAAGCTGCAACAAAGGTTTGTTTGCAGTGTGGCAGCCGAGACGAAGAAAAAGAAAAAGCATAACCGCTCTCATGGTTGAAACATTACACACTTACATCCACAGCCAGACTATCTGGTATTAAATCTATTTTAATTTTAAGAACATTTCAGTGGAAGTGTCATCAGGTTCCCTCATATGACAACACTTAGTGGAAGCTCTGAAGTTCCGAGGGTTCTTTTACTTTGCAGTTATACTTTTAACTAGCCTGTGCCAGTATAATGGTCATGCATATATTGGACTTTCATACTTAATGCAGCATGTGCAGTTATGTCACTGAACAAGGGAGTATATCCACACAAAATATCTCTACATGCAAACATTTTTTGCTTCTGAATAAATTGAATGGAACCTTCTCTGTTAAATAACTAGACTAATGTTTTATTTGCCTGATACGTGTGTCAGCAGCATTATATTAAACAAACCATTTATTATTTAGTTATTTACAGCTGTCCATTAAAATAAAAGTGAGCAGTGCTACTAGAACTATAGAACCTAAAGCAATACTAAGCATTTCAATGACAAAAGCCATACTTTGCATCTTTGTTGCCAGCAAAAGAATTTGCTTTACATTCACATATTTTTGATGAATTGATCTTACACATTTGGCATTGTCTTTTGTTCATAATGGGCTACTTGGAAAGATTACATGTTTACTCAGCAAATGATCAGACAAGAAATTACTCTTAATGGAATCTATGGATCCTTCCCAGCCTCATTCTTTGCATCCTCACAACTTAAAGATCTGCTCCTATAGACTATAGTCACTGACAGCAGCAGAATTTACAGTACATGATGTTGGAAGGTAGCCAGTGTGAGAATTAAAAGGATGAGCTTTGTGTGTGGGTGTACATGCCATACTGTCTCCTGGCTGTAATTTAATTGCATTTACTGTATATTTCTTACATGGGGAATTCTTGTTCATGCTCTTTCAGCCAAATAAACACAACTGGTTGTAATTGTGAAAAAAAAAAATTGTATGATGTTAATAATATAATTTTGTTCCTTTTTGTTAAAGACGAGACTCAAAAGTGAGAGTGCAGTTTAAAAGTGTTGTGCTTGAATAGACTTTTTCTTTTAAGTGAAAAAACCTGTTTTATAGTTCATCACAGCAAATTTCAGTGTTGATTTTCTGTATATTCATCCCTTTTAATGTGTACTTCTTTTTAGAGTCATCCATACGAAGGAAGGAATGAAGGAAGATAGATAGATAGATAGAGTTTCACTTTCGATATCTGACAGTTATTCAACCGTTTAGGAATAAGCTGATGTCACGAACATGTGACGCATTGGATGGCCGTTCTGCAGTAGCCCCGAGGGCGTAGCACACTATTTCTCTGCTTTATCCGTCTTCTACTGCTTTATCCTCCACATGAGGGTAGCATGGGGTGCTGTGCCAATCTCAGCTGACATAGGACGAAAGGCGGGGTCACACCCTGAACGGATCTCCAGTCCAAATTTTTTGAGTTTTCTAGATATCGGAAACGGTCTAGGAGTTACAGCAATGAGAAGTACGCGTGCCAAAATCCTGTCGGATGGTCACAGAAGGGTTAACTTATACAGCTTTCTGTGAACTCCTATGCCAGTGGTTTGAATGTAACAGACATTGATTTATATTGAAAAGTTACACATTACATTTCATTAGCAGGAGACACGAGGCAGTGGTGTACAACTGTTTCTATAGCCACATAGTTAATACAAGTGTTAAAAGGACAACAGTAGAGAGCACGCACGTAAAGTGTAAAGTGAGGGCTGCTGAAAAATGTATGCTTCCAGTGTTTGTTGACATGAAAGGTAAGCTTGGGATGCATCGTCTCCTTCTCTCTGATTAATTGTGAGCAACTGCACTGTTTTAGTGAAAAACACACACCTGAGCATTTGAGCAAGGCCATTCCTCAAAGCAGGAGCATTTCAGTGTTTTATCTTGCAGCGCCGGTTATTTCACCCCCCGGACAAGATAGGAAACAACATGGTGTATCGCAGATTAAGGAGGCTACATTCTGCGTTATTATAAAACGGCGATTTATCAATTACTCAGCCGTACACAATGACTGCTTAATGTGTGTAAAGCAGATCCTGAGAAGACATGCTAGTTTTTACAGAAAATGGACTAGAAAGGTCACTGAATGTGTGCAACGTGATGAAGTACAAAACCTCACAAGAAATATAATGGTCTCAGAAACAAGATAAAAATAAAAGTTCACCTGAGCTTAAAAAGAACTTGGACCGACGGCAGATGGAACAAACCGTTTCCCACATTCTGTTCATGGTGCCGTTGAAGCCGTAGGTCACAGTGTGACTCAGAATGTTGCAATTGCTGGCAAGCGTGTTGGACCGGTTGTGTCATGAGAAAGAAGTCCAGTAAGTGGATGAATATTTTGTAGGGCAGCAGAGGCAGCCTCTCTGCCTGCACAAACACAGCACACAGCACACAGCTTAGTCTATATTAAGGCATATCAGGCAGGTGGACTCGTCTCTTTCCCTTTTTTGAAACAGATTTTTCAGTTTTGCATTCATGCAAACACTGGTTTTCCAGTTTACCTGTCCAGTGTGCTATTGTGTGTAAACTGAGTCAGAGGATTTTTTTCTAAGACAGATGGTGAAAGTTTCATGACTGCTATAGGGATCACCCTCAAGTTGAATGTGCATTCTTGCGTACGTCTGTCATTTGCACTCCTCTCCTGCTTCCCTGTCGTGGAGCCTCTGCTATGTTTTACATAGATTTTGCCTTTGAAAATCATAAAATATCATTTAAAATACTCTAAATAGTACTCAACTAAATGGACTCTTCAGTATGAAACCGCAGGTCTGGCAGCGGTGCACGTAATTCACATCAAAACTTTGTTGAAAAAAAGAATGTGTCACTAAACTAAATCTACAGATTTGTTTTGTTTTTTTTCACTTTGAAGCAGGAATAGAATGTGTCTGTGTGACACATATGACAGATATAGATGCAGGTGAGAGGTCTATTCCCAGTAAAGAGCAACGCAGCTCACTGGTGATAGACGCACACCTGATTCAGGTATTATGAGCAGTGTTATTAATGAAAAGAGAGATGCACTGCTCATCTTTTTTTGTCATCATTTTGCAAGAAATAGTATCAATTAGTTTGCAACTTTGGTTCTAGATTGGATGTGTTGCCACTGGTTAAAAAGTGAGTAAAAAGGTCTTGGTGTGTCTATTTAGAACTCTGTATTTATGTATACGGTGCCGCAATACCTCAGATGCTGAATGTGAAATTCATCTGTTTTCAGTGAGTAAAGGAAATACATTTGGTGTAGTGAAAGTGAAGTGAAGGATCGAGGGAAAAGTCTTCGTGGGTGAGACTCTTGGTCTTTCTGTCTTTTTCTTTGCGTCCCCCTCCCACGGTTGTCACCTGGTAGCTTTCTGTCAACCCCTCCCTCCGGAAGCCAGCGATGAGAACTGTTCAGACGAATGGCCTCAGGCTCAGGCCTCTGCGAATGCTCAGCTCAACAACTCTAGCTGCTTAAAGGGAGCCTCTCTTTGGGCTTCAAAAGCTTTCTACGAATGGGAACCCAGTAGGCTTCCCACCATAGGCTGCCTTTTATAAAGAACTTTTTTAGTCACTCGGCTTAAAGTCAATATGAAAGGGTAGAAATGCGAGCACACTTGGGATGAAGTGTAGAAAAGGAGCAGGATTTAAACTGACAAAAATTGAAAAAACCTCAATACCTTTTTACATCTGATAATAGAAGTCAAATACAATTTGAAAAAAAAAATATCAAACCTCAGGGGGAAGGCCATATCAAAACAAAGCCTGAATGAAAGCAAACAGTCAACAGTGCTGATCGCTCTGTGCCATTATGCACTGAAACCAAAGCTTGACCGCAGCAGGAATTGATGGACTAATTAGTACATCAGTCAAGTTCTAATTTAAACATGTGTGGGATTTTGGTATTTGCACAACCTAGAGAAATACAACAGAAAAGTTTTAAGAATTAAATATGAGATTGTTGTAATGAAGTGCTCCTGGTCAGTTTTGGTTTGTCACGTTAATCACATATTATTCAGAGGACAGTTGGAATCAGCCTAGAAACTGACTTGGGATTTTTTCCTGATGGATGATGGTGTTTGAATTTATGACAAGAGAGAGCACACACCAAGACACCAACGCACACACAAACACATTACTGCAGGTACCTGTTACACAGGATTCAAATATTTCAAGTGAAATATAAGGATGCTAAACACAAAAAAACCACAGTCTCCCCACCTGCTGCTAAATTCTGCCCATATGCACTCACAGCATTAAAAGTGCCTATTGTTTTTAGTGGTTTATACACAAATGCTGGTATTTTTACCTGTAGGACAATGTATTCATTTTTTTCAAAGCACCTCATTTGGTGACTGCTCACTCTGAACTTTTGTTGACGCTAACAAATCAAACTGGCATCCAGATGTTTCTTTGAAAATTAAATCTGAGCACCCAGACAGGCCAGAAAGCATCCCATTTGGCAGAGCAACGAGATGATAACGGCATTAGAGTTGACATAGTGTTTTATTACAGTCCAGGGCAATCATCGGGACCATTCATCTGCACATTCAAACTCTTTACTTTCTCATTTGTCATCCTAGTATTCTGGCTCCAGGCTTTAGTCACGCTCTTGCAAGCTAGCATGTTGTGTGTGATGTATGACGCTGTGATAAGCGTGTGTGTGCAGAGCATATGGATCACTGTTCATGATGTGATTTTAAAATGTCCAGTCTTTGATGTAAACGCAAACAAACGTGGGCCGACTGAATCTATGGTTGATTGAATCTATATAATTATTTTTTTTATTGTGCAGAGTTAACAGCTGACTCAGGCTGAGAGTGTAGTTTGAATTGCGGTGTATTTTTGAAGACCTGTGGACCTGCATCGCAGTTGAAATTGATCCTCTGTGTTTTAACCGTTAACATTTGACAGTTCTGCCTTGGTTCTTAGGTCGTCCCACATTCATTCAGAGTTAGGTTGCCCTTTTTAAGACTGGACAAATCACAACTCTCATCCCGAAGACATCCTATGGTTTAGTAGGGGGAAAAAAATGGTATAATTCTTGTGACATCTTGATGACGAAACTGTTGAAAGTTCTGCTGCATCCTGATCATAGCTGGGACTGGCTTTTGACCCCCTTGTGACTGGTGAAGTGGATGATGTATGCTGTAGATTCCCTTGCGGAAATGTGTAAACTTCCACTGTAGTTGGACTGTGCTCTTTATACCTGTTCACCTTGTTATGTACAGCAACCAAAATGGCTGTCGAATCTTAGTCTTGTTCATTGAACTTTAACCTGTTTCTTTGACAAAACCTGTCATACATGAATTTGTTTTGTGTTCACTGTTTACCACAATAGCTTTCTGAGGTCTTTGTTTTTATGAACTATTTTCTTGTATATTTTTATTCAGTGAGATACAATGTGATGCCTGGCACTGGTAGAAATAGCTGCTCGCCCTAATGAATATATTCCTTCAATAAAATTATTCAAAATGACCATCACAAATCATAGTTTGGTGGTAAGGTCATGTTTTTATTCAGATTATGCTCCATGGTGATGTTGATATACCGCACAATATTAACATGCTCTTTGAGCCCGCCAAGAAAAATCTCATAACGTCAAATTTCCAAAAGCAGTTTACCAAGAACTGAAGGTCAGCACAGTAATCTTGGCGTATCCTCTTATGTTTTTGCACAGACCCAGTGAACAATACTTTCTCAAAATGGCAAAGTGAGTTTTCCAAGGCTGAAAGAGCAATAAACGCAATGAAAATGTCATATCGCTGTACTTTAAGCAGTCATAAAGCAAGCTACAACAAGTAAACACTCACCACAAGTTGGATGCAAAAGTTTGAGCCTTTTGTCTCACTGCATTGCGTGAGAGTGGTTTATGACTACAGTACTGCAGCTGGAGTTCAAGGGTTTGTGGGTCTGATTCGTAGCCTTGCTGTGCATCCCACACTACATGATGTGCTGCCTTTGATCTTGAATGTTTGCAGTTGTTGTGAGTTTACTGCACACAATAGCGGTCACACAATACACAGTCTTTCACCAGGAGGAAGCCTGACTGATGGATCTCTTCTCAAACACCTGTGATCACAAAAAGGCACATGAGAAGTGTCAGCGTTTGAAACAAGGTTTAATTTAGCTCTTCATGACCATGGCTGCCGCTATCCATGATTGGCTCAGAGCACTGTTTCTCTCATAGTCATTGGCTGTTTGGGTTGTCTGTAAAAACGGGGATGAAATGAGTTCCATCAAGTGTATCTTGTTTATAAAAGTTCTATTGTGATACATGTTGTTAAAGTATTATCACTCAGCCCTATACATATGTGATCTATATAGGAAGAACTCACACTGAAGGTGGAGTGCTCACTGCAGCCAAAATCAACGTATGAATGAAGTGTTGGTAGCTGACGTCGCGTAACCAGAACGCCAGGGAATGGTGCTGATCGTATCGTCTTGTATCATATATACTGCACTGGTGGAGTTCATTTTACAGAAGCTTTTCTTGCCTACATGGCAGTGTGAGCAAAGTCTGAGTCACATGACATTTAGAGCTCCATAGAGGGAGCCACAGCACATGCTTCCCTTTTCTTTTGCACCCTTTTGAACCCTATAACAGTCACTGAATCCATCCAAACAACTTATCCTTTTGTTTAACTTCTAAAGGCCATGTGAAGGATGAAATAAATTACATTTATCTTATTTCCAGATTAATTTCTTTGCATCCTTGCACAACAGCACCATTGCACCTATACTGTGTGCCTTGTTGGACCTCACCTTGATTGGTCCGATGGGAACATAATGCCAGACAAATCCCCTATAGCTTGACAGCAGAATATTCTCAGAGTTGATGGTGCTATTGATCATGCACACATTAAAATGATGTCGGCAGCAGTGAACATCAATGGTGGAGAGGTCCATTAATCAGGAAATCAATGGCCTTGTCAATAGGCCGCCCCAGCCCTGACAATACATGACAGGCCAGAGGTAGAGCGAAGAGTTGGCTGATCAGGAAGCATTCCTCTGCTGGAAGTCCCACCCTATCTCACTGCTGAAGCTCTGTCCTTTGCTCCTCCACCCCCAGGCATGACTCAATCACTGAGTAAATCCTTTTAGGGACTGCTCAGCCCCACAACTCATTGAAGGCCGAAAGCATGAACAGGTCATGAGTCATGAACTGGTGGGATATGAGTTAAGTTCTCTGTCAGCTTTTCCTTCACTTGTGCCCCAGAGACAGTTGTATCCATGACTGATGTTAGTGAAACACACCTTACACATTTTAAAGTAGGAATATCAGCTGTTTAGTACCGTATAGGAGGATGGTGACTGCATTTTCCTGCAGCAGTCAGGGGGATGGATCACCTTAAAGTGTGTTGACCTTAAAGGTCAACACACTGTTGTTTTCTGTTCTGTTCTAGTTCAATGTACCACAGACACTGCATTGGCTCGCTGGTCACTCCAAGTACACCAACATACAATTTTGATGCTGATAAAAATTATCTTATTGATCCTCAGGCAAAACACCGGCAGGGAAAAAAAAAATCTACTGATTCTTATCGACTGGTTGCATGAGGTAAATATTTTTTAATCAAGTATCTCTGTCAGAACTGAATTTCATACCAATAAATCCCAAACGACAGTTGTCATCCTTAGAAAATAATAACTAACCATAGGGGCCCCCTGACTTTTTTTGATTGCCATCATCATCAGACTTTAAATGGAATTTCCTCTTACCACAAAGATAATTTCATACAGAATTCAAATTAAATTTCACTCCTAGTGTCACCATCCTTTTTGTGTATTGAAACTCCCAGTGACCAGCAAGCCTCATGTCCTAAAAATAAGAGTACCATACTTATTAAAATCTAAACTGGGTCATTAGATGAAAAGACATATATACCTTCATATAATGAAACTCTAAGAAATCCACCATAATACAATCAAACTATGCATACGTGTTAAGCCAACATGTTTGAATAGTATAACATTGAAATGACAATAGCACTCCACATGGGCCTGCAGGTTTCATTCAATTTAGTAGCAGCTTTCTAGTCAACTAACCACTGAGAGGGACGTGATTTTCTACTTTGAAACTATGCCTTTTTCTGTCAAAAATTGCATGAATGGCAGTGAAAGAAATCCGTACTTATGTCTAGACGAGAAATTGGCAACCAATCTGGCGTAAATCCCCTCTTTGCAAAAGCAGCTACTTGAAACATTCCTTTTTAGCAATTTTTCCTTGCTGTTTGCGATAAGTGAATTGGATTGCAAAGGCTTGGATATAATTTGACTTTAGACATAACCAATTTATCTCACACTTCAGTGCAATCCGGAACCCTGTAATGAAAAGCCGGACTGAAAGTCAGGACTGGCATAGAGTGACACCAGCTCAAGTTGGTTCAAATTAGAAATGCCAAAAGAAAGGCAGAAACTGTCAAATAGAAATGTGTCAGACATTTCGCAGGTCTAATACTCTTGTAGGCTTGAGTGTCGAGGTTTCAGTCCAAAAGTCTTTCAAAAAGTGTGATGTGAGCCTTTCAGACTGTACGCATACACAAAGATTAAAGGCATTTCAGGGTAGAAAACTCCCACAGCCATCAGTTCTTAGCCTATTCTACCGCTCCTCTCAAAGGCTCCTGAAAGTCCAAACGTTCCACTTGGAGACCTCTCTTTGCATGTCATATAATGTTGACATCACTTCTAATTACTTAACATGAAATTGTCTAAGGTCTATTTGAGAAATACTGCAGAGCTGTTTAAGTTACTAGTGATAATTTGAGTCTTAGTATTATTGTTATCATCATTATTATTATTATTATTATTATTATTATTATTTCACAATACACATCGATGTTGGAAGTGATGAAGCTGTGTTAATGTTATATAAAATATGAAAGGAGACAACCATATTATTTATAGTTTTATATAAATAATATAAAACAGGCACTAACCTCCCAGTCACACCCTGAATCTCCAGTGAGAAGGCTTATTATATCCAGTGGGTGTGAATTGACATCAGTGTTTTCTTTTCCAGGTTCGTGTTCCTCTACTTTTCTCCTCTCGGAGTCTCACAAATTTAACCTCAAAACCAGAAAGTTTTCTTGATTACACGAAATGACTGGAAGTTGTTTTCATGCAGGCGTCCTGGTGAGTGCAGCTGCTCAGCTGTCGCATTAATCCATGTTGCTTATGCTAATGTACACCCTTTTGAAAGGTTCTCCAGAAATATGATGTTATTAGGACTGCCAATCATTGTTTATATAATTACACCGTTACATGTCCTGGTGGGGTTTTGATGAATGATACCCAGATCAACTGTAGAATCTGACTGACAGCACAAAACTCCATGTATAAAATGTGCAACTTTTGTTGCTTTGTAGAAAACCTTCCCAAGAAATACATTTGGATTTATCAGTAATGACTCAAATACATTAGTTCCATCAGTGTAAAATACTGTAGGTAGTGTTCTATTTAATAGTTCAAACCATGTGAGGTAATTACTGCAGCTTTAGATCTACTATGTCCTCTTGGCCAGTCAAAAAGACAGCAGTGTTATGGTTTTGCTCAGGAAATGGGAGGACATGAGAAAGAACTGTCCTCCTCAGCGGATAATCACGACACCAACACATCTAAAAAGTGGCGTGTGTGTGCATGTGTTTCAGCTTCTGAGATAAGAGAAGATACGATAAGATGGACATTATTGTCCTGAAGAATAGTATATTTTGGACATATACAGCATCTTCTATTTCGAAAATAAAATTATTTTCTCCATTAATCACTTGGTTCATAAAATATCAGAAAACCTTAAAAAATGTTGATCTGTGTTTGTCAAACCTGGAAATGATGATGTTCTCAAATGTCTCGTTTTGTCTACAAACCATAATGATTCACTTTTAATGATTTCTTTGTAAAATGAAGAAAATATTCACATTTAAGAAGCTCAAACAAGCGGAAATCTGGTTTTAAAAATGAAAACGATTAATTGGTTAGCAAAGCAGTTGTCGATTAATTTAGTAATTGATTAATAATCAATTAATTGTTTCGGCTCTACTGGTTACCCTCAGGTGGTTGATAGTAAGACTATTAATAATTTGTAACATTAATTTGTTATTATGACCCTACTAGGTGTCCTGTCAAGTTCACCATCAGTTCCCAATAACAACACCATCACTCTTTGTGTCAAATGTGTCCATTAGTGTCAATTGATGGACGGTATGGTCAAGTTTCTGTGTGTTGGACACAAGCATTCTCCAAAGGCTCTTATAGTGGCTCTTCAATGGGCCCAGTGTGGTGTGACTCACTGAGGATGAACCAGGTTCAGCTCATCCTGGCAGCAATGTGTGTTTTCAGTTTCCTGCTGTGTTCACTGGATGAGATCTTTACTCACAGGTCGACATAGGCTCAGCACCTGCCCCATGTTAACCCCCCCGAACATTCATCCTGTGTGTTTGTCAGGCTTTTACATGGGCTCCAAGGTTGCTGCAGCCATCCATTCTTTAAGACGCTGCGTGTCGCTTTGATAGATGAGCTGCTGGCTGCTTGGTTGTTTGAGTCTTTGACTGTCATGCACTATATATCCTTGACTCCATGCAGTCTCGAATACTGGCCCCCCCAGGTCACTGCTTGTCTGTGTTGTGGCAACGCCTTGTTTTCAGCTGGCTCCTTGCGCAGCTCATGTGTCCTGTTTCACAGTTCTCCACTGAAATGTGGTGTTTGCACAGCATCTCAAACGTACCTGTCAACAAAAAGTAAACGCATCACTTGTAAGGGGGGGGGGGAGAAGAAATTGAGTTGAATCAACACCATTGCTTTCAGTTAATGCACCTGGTGGACAATTTTATTTGACAAGCAGTAAAGAAAATAATCTAATAATTACATTTACTTGCATCCTTATGAATACATAAGGAAATACAATTATCAAAGTGGACCATTATTATTTATTAAACTTTTTTTTTTTAGCTTGATTCACAAATTAGGAAAATTCACAGAACAGACAAGCATAGTATACTTTGAAAAAGGTTAGTTTCTTATTCTTTCCAAACAGTTTCCTCGTGCTCAGTTAATTGCATATTAATGGCCACACTTTATAACTTTAATTCTGGCAAAGAATGTTTCCCTCCTGCATAATTAATCAACAATTAATTAGATACTGTCCACATGGTTTTCCGGGGGCAGTACTTTATATTGATATATTTGTGCAGGGGCTGATGTCTGTCTCTAGTGTTTGATTCAATCCTCCAGTTCTCAGGGAAAAATACAAAACATAATAAAGCAGTGGTCAGAAAATATGGCATTTAACCGCAAGAATATCCTTCCATGTGTGTCAGTGTGTTGGGCTGGTGCGCTGTCATGACAGCCTTCTAGGAGGTGCATTAGATTAATGGCCTTTATGTACTGCAACTAATGGAGTGGGAGATCAGTGGTCAGTAAATGTGACTTACTCCAATCAAGTGCAAGGCTTTCTAAGCCTGACTGCTGCATCCTCCAAAGCCATAAAAGCTGTTGTTTTATTTCCCTCTCATCACCCAGTGACCCGCCTACACCGCCTGGTGTCAGTATTTGGCACAGAGATTTACAGCGGAGGTCAGGGGATGGATGGTTGTACAGGAGACTGGGGAGGTGGTGGGGGGGTAATGAGTTGTTGAGGAAACGGACTTATAGAGCACCACTGGTTGCGTGGATGCATTATTTTGACATCTTTTAACAGGGAATTATGGCCGCATGTGGGAATCTGTTGTCATGTCTGAACGGTGTGCTGTTGATGCCGAGCAGTGTCTCCTCAGCGTGTGCGAGTGCTGCGGCACGCTGTGTGCGCACACTCTCTCTTCTATTGAGCTCTTCAAATCAGGCAGCCCTTGATAATGATATCATTTACAAATTTAAAGCTGATTCACAGACACAGTTTGGCGCCTCTCATGAGGAATGAAAACTGGAGCGCCCATTTAATACAGAGATTGACTGCTGGAAGACCAAAATAACTGTTAACTGTTACTCTCATCACTGATACATTTTCCACTTTCTAAGTGTGTGTCACTTCTCTTCTCTGATATTCCAGTGACCATTGTCTGGCATGAATGGGATTGTGTGCCATGTGCCAGTGAATACCAAATATGGCCTTGTTGTGTACTTTTAACCAAACAAAGGTTTTCCTGTCAACAACCTGTATTCCTAAGAAATCTATTAAGAGATCATTCAATTGAACAGAACATCGGGTTAGACTGCCGAGAGAAAGAGCTAAAAACCTTGTTTATACCTTGAATTCCATGATTATTCATATAAAAAAAAAATCACTATTATACTGTAGCCTATGTATTCAGTTATTAATTAGGTGTCGCACAGTTTTAAGTGGATTATTTTCCATGTGGCTATTGTTTTAGGACACATCACAGTACTGAGCATGCACGTCTACACGACTCTCAATAAGTTTCATCTCTGTTCCACGACCATCATGCTCGAAGACAACAT
Source organism: Solea senegalensis (assembly GCF_019176455.1). Lineage (NCBI taxonomy): Eukaryota > Metazoa > Chordata > Actinopteri > Pleuronectiformes > Soleidae > Solea > Solea senegalensis. The sequence continues at coordinate 38,799,377 of NC_058021.1, read as the reverse complement.
TAATTCCTCCGTTCATACAGTCATGGGCGAGGCGCCACAGATAAATCCATTTGTATAAGTCTGATAAAGTATCTGCCCCAGCTGTCAACCTATTTTCATGACGGTTTTGTGGCACTCGGGCCAGGCATTATATCATTCCAATCAATCAAATCTGACACGCTTTCACTGGAAATGAAGTCAAGTCCTTGAATGGCTTTAGTCATGTCATGGAAAGCATGAACTGGTTTAGAAGTTGCCTGCATGTTTAGCCTCTGAAGTGATATCTGCTCTCAGGGAACAATGTGCTACATGTGGGTTATAATGTGATTTCATTTTATGGGTTAAACTAAAAAAACTATTTTTTGATTGGAATCCCTTGCAAGTCATGCATGTAGATAAAAGAGCGCAAATACTTTCTCTCTACCTTAACATTATCCTGCATCATCCATCAAGAGCTGCTGGTTTCTAAGAAGCTGAACATGGACCATGTCATTAAATCTGTGCAAATTGTGGAGTGTATTTTTACCCACGGCCTCTCCTAACACCTTCAACTCAGGAACCTGAGCTTCCACCTTTGCTGTGCTTCTCTACCAGATCCATTCTACTTTGTTTTATTGAATGGATTGAGCACTGAGTTCTTAGTTCAAGCTCTTCTTCTGTTCTGAAGCTTGAGTGTTGTTTCTCACTTGTAAGTCACTCTTTTGGATGAATGCCTCTGCCACACGAGTAAATGTAAAATATCTGTGGTAGAGTTTTAAGGACGGATTCTGCATCTTGAAGCAAAAAACAGCCACAGGTCGCATTTGTCAACAACACATTTATTGCTGAGAGAGACTGTTTGAAGGCCCCTTAACTTGAAGCAGCATCCCAGTTGGAGGAGATTGAACTTTCCGAGGATGACAGACCTAAATGTGTTCTGAGGGAGGGAAAAACAGAGTTGTGGTAAATTGTATGCACTAAAGCTGATGCCAATAATGAGATAATGTCTTTTTCTACAACGAAACATCAAAACATTGCTCTGTTCTTCCAATGACACAACAGAAAAACATTGTTTCTTATGTGTATGTAATATGTCACCGTTGCTTTGTAGTGTAGGTATGTCTTGGTAGGTTTTAGCATCTTCATGTTGGGCCATTTCTCTGCTGATTATAGTGTATAATGATTTTGTTTGTTTAGCAGCTACTCCAGACGGATGGCCCCTAAATGAATCGTGGTTGTGTTTTTCTGTCGTCTTTAATTCCCTTTAAGAGCACCGCACATTGTGGTGAATCGTGGCCTTGTTCACGTTGTAAGATCAATCACGGCAACAATGTCATTCTGGAAACCGGGAGATCACCACCTGCGGTGTGCCGCTCATTGTTCACCCGGCTTTGTGGGCGCATGTGTTCCCATCTGAATATTCAGCATGGATATAAGAATGAAATGCTCTGCATCTTGGTTTGGAGATGGAACTTAGGAGGAGCCTTCTGCACTTAGACTTCCAACATTTTGTTCACTGGAATGGCAGATTAATTTAGGTGTTCTTGTATTATCATTATTTGCTAACGATGATGAGGTACGTCTGCTTTAATGCTGTCTCTCTCCTTAGCTAATGATAAAATTATTCACAAGGCCACTGGCAATTTCCAGTAGTTCTGTAAAAGTCAACAGATAGCTTATATTAAACCAGAGGGGCTGCTGTTCAGGTCGACCTCCCTAGACAAGGATTGATTGGCTGATGTTGTCACCAGACCTACACTCATCACAGATTAAACCTTGAGGTGCATGCGGGTAATTACCCAGGATCCTTGGTCATCAAGCTATGTAAATCTCTCACCAGCTCATTAGCAGGGTTTATTTGAAGAGCACTTTTTCTCCCCATCTTCATTTTTTTTTAACTCCAGCTTCTCTGTCAAAATGTGCACCTGTTTGCAGAGCTTTGCAAGTGTGTGTGTAACTGGTAAGGCGGAGACGATGCAGTGGCCATGAAACAAGCGGCGCCTTTATGTCCGGGCAAACGCAAACATACAGAAAGAAAAGGCATGAAGTTGATACTTAAAATCCTCATAGTAGTTGTAGAAGTTGTTGGGGGAGTAAATATTAAAAATGAGTGAGACTCCGGATTTGCTTTTGTCAATTATTGACAAATATCTAATTTCACTTTGCTCATGTATCTGTATCATTTGCAGTGCAACTACCTTGTCAATATTATCAACCTCAGATAATTAGTCACCATTGTGTGTAACGAAAGCTGCAGGCCCGGTGGAAATTACTTTATTGATGAGCAAAGCAACACTATTGACTTTTCCAGTAAGGCAGGAATTAAAAGAAAAAAACTGCAGTTCTGTAGATGTCATGAGATCCACCCCGTGTCATCTTACTTTTTTCAGTTTGAATGTTTCAGTGCAATTAAACATCGAATTAAAACACGACAACCTCATAAACAGTCAACTGTATATAATTACACCTGCTGTGATAGGCAATGGAAAAACTTACTTGTGTGAACCTGCTTTTTCACATTATATTCATTATGAGTGACAGCTGCTCTTGTGAGAACTTTATTCAAAGACTTTTTTTTTGTTTGTTTTTTTCTTAACACACTTTATAAATGTAGAATGTTAATAAACTCTAAGGGGGAAAAAAGACACTTGCAAAGTGAGCCACCCCCTTGAAAATAGCGCTCAGCTTGATATTAAATCAGCCAAGTCAACACATACACACTCTAAGTTTTCATTCCAGACGTCTTTCAGACAGGGGACTACAGGGGGAATACTTTAATTATCAAATCATCAATAAATCAACTTAAAATGAACACTGCTGTGTATATAATTTGTCATGTGTCTAGCAAAAGTGGCTTCTATTTCTTACTTCTTTAGGACCTTTTCTCGACCTTGTCAGAACCAGTGGTCCGAATGGGAACTAAAACCTCATCCTAATGAGGCAGAACCACATTTCTGTGGAACAGGTTAAGGTTAGGGCAAACATTTGAAATGTGGTATGGTTAAGGTTAAGGTTAGGGTTACACATGAACTGGTCATGGTTAAGGTGATAACGGTTTGTTTGGGTCGTCCAAATAAACTGAAGTCAATGCAGTATCCTAAGAAGAACAGCTGTGTGACCAAATAGCACATACTGTGCTGTGGGCGAAAAGCGGCAGTGCTGTTCTGGTGTCCAGCAGCCCCTCCTCAAATTGTCTGCTGACCCAGCCACATCAGAGCACCCCCTCCTGCTACCACTGAGTGATTTGCAAGGCAAGGCTGTCCTTCAACAGTTGGTTGCTCCTGCGTCTGGAAGCATTTATTTCCCCTCAGCCTATCAAGCTGCCACTGGCCTCAGCCCGCTGTGATTGTGCTGACCACCAGACATGCTGCTGAAATAAAATGCACGGGCTGCAAGAGTTAGAAAAAAAAACACAGACATCTTTTTTCTTTTTCTCTTTGCTCATTTCTGAACGGTATTCACAACATTCTCCTTCATCTGAGACGTTGGGATGTCTTCCTTACATTAACAAACAAAGGGTAGTATATTATGATTCCTGACATGAAGCACAGTTTTATCAACAAGATCACATATTGTACCTCTTTTGGGCAATCACGACAGTGGTAGACACTTTGTTTGGTGGGATTAAATCAAATCTGCCCGAATCTTCTGCTTGAATGGTCAGATCAAAATATTTGTCTTTTCTCACTGACGATTTGCTTTTGGGGTTGAAGGTTTATTTGTCGTCTTAAGGTTCTTTTCTTTTTCCTTTTGCCTTAATTGAGAAAGTTGTACAGTTATTGAGACGACTTTGTCACTCTTTTGTCGCACTTTTCTTTTTCTTTTAAAAAGGCAGCGTTTCATCTGCAGCAGACAGGTACAGTGTGTAGGCAGCAGATTCAGTTCCTGTCATTTTACTAAGCCCTGCAAGAATACTGAAGTAATGACTTAGCTGATGATTTAAGGAAAACAAAGTGTAGAACACCCACACTTCACATCAACATCAAGTTTGTTACAGCCAATCAGTTAACTGAGGTTTTGTCAGTGTAAACTTTCTCTGCAGTGCATAACTGATTTTTGACAATTTCAAATCCCCAGGAATAACAGAAACACCAACAGATCTGATGTGTTCTCTTATGTTTGCACGGCTGTTGTTGTCACTGTTCTTCTGCTGACTGGAGCCTGCTCTACTTATGGACTATTACATGCTTTCACAGCCAAAGGTTGCATAAAGACAACAAACCATGAGGTAAATGTCAAATATAAATATCAGAATTCACTTTGAAAAAGGCCAGTAAAATACTTAATACTTGAGCTGGCAGGTGTGTGCTGCCCAGGTGTTAGCAAGGGAGAACATGCTAATGAAACTGAGAGAGGGGTCACGATGTGGAGCAGTACCCCGTCCTGCACACATCTTAGTGACGATAATCCTGGCACAAATCAAATCCCACTGCCATAGTGAACCTGGATAATTGCAGACGGGTCTGATAAGCCCTTGTAATGGAACTCTGTCAATCAATTCATGCCATATACCCTCTCTCTCCGGGGTGTTTGCTCAGATTGAATGAAGAAATCCAGGAGCCACTGACATTTAGGTCTACTGCGCTGCTGATTGTGGGAAGAATGTCCCGGATTAATTTCATTTACTGAGAGAACGTAAAAGCAAATTTGCCGTATGAAAAGCAATTATGCCGCTGCTGACTGGAGCTTTTATGCTCGGTAAAGGTCCTCCTCTCATCGTTCGTCTGAACGGTAAAGAGTTCCCACGATTTACTGCATAAGTAGTTTATGAAAGCAAAACCCAGACCTCATGGCGGGTGCTGTTATGGCCACAAGGTCACTGTGATGTGAACTGTGAGCGGTTATTTTTCGACGAATCTGTCGATTTATTTTCTTGGTTAATTGATTAAATGTTTGGCAACATGACCCAAACTTCAAATGATGACGTTCTCAAATGTCTTGTTTTGTCAATAAACCAACTTATTAAGTTTTAATGATTTGTATTTTTGTTATATGGAGCCAAGAAACTATAATATTTACTTTTAAGAAACATAAAAATGTAGAGATAGATTAAAAAAACTCACAAACCATTTAATCAAGTGTAAAAAATAGTTGACGCGTAATTTGTTAATCGTTTCATAATTGATGAATCAACTAATTGTTGTGATCCAAAGTGAACCATTTTAAGAATAACTAGAGCATGTTTTACGATCTTGATTTGTGTACCATTTGCTGTTGGTTATCAATCATTGGACCACATTTGTACGCGGTTACAGCCAAACAAACAACAAGGGACATTTGATGAAGCAAAAACAGATTCAGTGCATTTTTTATGAAAAAACATGTTGGCTCCACTTACAGGAAATGAAGTTGATTACCATAATAAGTAGTGCAGAAATTAACAGCCAGATGTTTAATCAATTTCTCTTCACTTATTGTTTTTGTGACAGAGCTGTTGTGCAGAGAATGAGGATTCGGAACAGGATCACGTTCTAACAAAGGGTAAATCAAGATAGATATAAATAGATGTTGAAAAATGACAAAACACATTTTTTAGAATAAAGCATAAACGTGTGTTAAAAATGTATTAACTCCGCGTTTACATTAACATGCACTGAAACCTGCATCCTTGCAAGTCAAACTGAATTTATCGACTAAATTATAATCCATCTCCACAAGCTATTAAATAATAGAATATCTGACATATTAATGCATGTGGATGACTAAAGATGATTAAAGAATGCTGACAGGGAAGGATGAATAAGTGAACCAAGAGTGGAGGGAGTTTGACATAAGTAATAAGGTATTTCATCACACTTTAAAAATGCCTTTAAATATTTTTTAAGCAATGGAAATTTGGAATATTAAGAAACTGTAATGCTCCGTGTGTAGTCCAGCACAACGGCTCTCGAACAGTGATATTTTACAAGGAAACACAAGCAGTCATTTCATTCACGTACCGTCTACACAACACACATTAAGTATGAATAACACTCTGCAGTTAGTGCTGAATGATTTCCCGGAAACATCTAATTATGTTTTCTTCCGACAAATATTTCAGTTTGATTTGTGAAATCATTCTTTAAAGTTGAAGCTTCAGTTTAATACTTGCTGAAATGATATGGAGCATTGCAGTAAGTATTAGCGTCTAACAAATGTAGACATTTGGGTGGAGTGAACCTTTCAAATCGCAAGTCATATGAGAATGAAAACGGCACACAGGGTTAGACAACCACCATAGAAATGTCTTTTTATGTAAATGATGTCTGTGTAGGTTGGAAATTGTGGGCAGGAAAACCGCTTTGTTGAGAGATTTTCATGGACCTCAGCTAGAGTGTGCGACATCATCGATGATTTCACCACGGAGCACGTTTCTAAAATCAGAAAAGGACCAAAAAAAAAAGCCCATTTAAAGTTTCAACCATGTCTCTAAGTATGGCAACACTGTGAGGCTCCAAATTGCCCTGAGTTGGTCATCAACCCTTCTCCATTCATTCCTATGATACATTTTTTGCACTTTTGTTGGCAATTTTTGTCGCCATGGTTACTCAAAATGCTTAGAAAAGACATTCCGGCCAAACCACATGTTTTGTTATGGGATATGTGGGTTTTTTCTCAAAGCTACAGGACAAGTTTCACGATGAAATGTTGGCAGAAGAAAAATAGACACGGGAGAATAACAATAGGTGCTTTTTTTTGCAATGCAAACCAATGGGGAAATCCAGAGTAACCAATAGAGAGATTGGCGCCAGAGACGGAGCCAGAAACCACATCATCATGGGCTTTTCTAGCAGTGTCTATATACTTTTCCTCTCTACGTTAATGAATGAGCATTATTCAATTATCACACTGATTTAAAAGTAATTGGTGGAACATCCTGCTGGACTACATCATCCATCACCTCTCAGTACTTCATGGTTCAGACAAACACGTCTGAAATTGGAGTGAAATGCAACTTTTACAGCTCTTTAATGTGTCCACAGCTTTGCTGCCTCAGATTCTATATTATGTGGACCGTGGTTCCAACTTTTCTCACTAATTGTGCTCGCAGAGTGACTTTTCTGTCTCTGAGCAACTCTAAATGGTAAAGCAATAATTAATAGTCCCTTTTAAAGTAGGACTAACATCCATTAGTCCACAGAGCCTTGCAAAAATGTCTGGTTAGGATTTTGAAATACATTGGAAATTATGTTCCCATCACAGGCTGATCTGAGATATGCTGTCGGTCCATAGATTAATCCATAGATTGTATAACAATTTGAGGTTTTAATCATGCATACACATCAACCTTCTCAGTTCTAACACAAACATGTCCCATAATATGTGTGTGACCACAGATCACACACATAAACACAAATATGTTTTTATTTTTGCCCATAGAAATATTAACAGTTGCCGGGAAACAGGCCACTGCACTTAGAGCAGATCCACAACAAAACGGTGAAGCAAAGCATCACAGAAAGGAAAGCTGAAAAATCAATCATGGCCTTTATATTCACAGCTTCAACTCCAACAAACCCTGCTGCTTGAGTGCCATGAGCTGTTCTCTCTTTTCTTCCCATGGACATGCCCCCTCTGAGGTGGGAGAATAGTCTGTCTGCATGTTAGAGGTCACTTTCTACCCACCTGGTTTTCTGTCCGAGTCCCAGCAACTCTACAAACTTCAGGGGAACACTGGTTTAAAACACACTGGTCACACAGAGAGCTGTCAGTGCACTTGCTTGAGTGAAAGGCACCTCGGTCTTGTGAATGTCTCCCAGTGTCGACACCGTGCCCAGTGCAAATGTGTTCTCTTGTGTGGGCCCTGTCAGAACAAGGAGGCTGCACCAGTATTTTTAGACTTCACAACATGTTCCGTTACTGAGAGGAATCAGAAGCAGACAGGTCACGTCAACCTGAGAGAGAAGCACAACAACCTTGTCAACTTACTTATTCAGCACACACATGCTAATGATGACTGTGCATGTCAATATGTACGCCTCGCAAGTACGTAGTCCGACCATGCGCGATTTTAGTGCATTAAAAAACTGTATTCAACTAAATGCAAAAAGAAAATCTAAATAAACAAAGTACACAAATCACCATATGCAGAAACACAAAAACAGCAGCAACATGTTACAGTGTGTGCTAGGTTGCATCCACACAAAATGGTCCCTGGCAACAAAGACTGAGTGCCTGAAAGTATATTCATCAATTATCTCACCCCTCACTGGTAAAATGTCACTTAGATATTAAAATGTTCAACTTCAAATGAAAACAAACACACACACAATGACAACAATGTCATTTTAACAAAAAACAGAAGAAAAAAAAAAATCACAAGCAATGCTCATTGCCACTATCGTTGGTGGAGAACATTGAATTTCTATTACATTCAAACATTAAGAGAGCTTAACAACCACCTAGTTGCATTGCTAAACAGTGGGATATTTTCCTTTTTCTTTTTTAATTTCATTTTTAACCACAGTACTGTAATGCTGTGGGCAGCACTAAGCAGACTTTTCACTTTATGTAATAAAGCAGCAGCAGGAATTATTTCACAGGAGTAAATAGGAATCAGGGTCCAGTGAGAGGCCCTGGGGGCCAAACTCTGCCAGGTTGCTGGTCTCAGCACAGCTTTTCCTCGCCAAGCCTGTCTCATTAGTAACACAGGGGAATGTCATAGTAAGTAAAACAAAGAAAATGTGGCTGCTGTTTCATACTTTGTTCTAGTATTGATGCAAGTAGATTTTATGTCCATTGTGTGTATTGGTGTGTTTCCACTGACTCGGCACGGCATGGTTAAGTTGTGTTTCCACTAGCAAAGTACCTTTTTATTTATTTTTTTAGTACTTGCTCTGGCGAGCTGAGTAAAGAAAGATAATTTTCACTGTGCAGCGCACATGAACAATAGGTGAAAGGTCTATTCCCCAACTTGTGTGAATAGCTTCAACATATCTGCACAAATGAAATGATTGACACCTCACATCATTCCCACGTGTGTCTGTGTGTGTGCGTGCAGGAAACCACCATGCAAGTTAGAGACACTTGTTAAATGTTCGGTGAAATAAGGAGGAAGAGGAAGGGCAGAGGAAAAGGTCCTTGACAATGATTCTAGAAATATTACATCATTCTGTCTGTGTTGTAATTGTGTGTGATGAAACACAATAAAGGAAGATGAGCATTCAAAGTGGTCCATGGCGAATAATGAGATTCTCTCCCTTTGACAGAGGGTGAAATGAAATGTGGTGAGGCCAGGGCAAAGATAAACCTCTAGGGAGATACAGCAAGAAACTTAAATGAGGTCTTATTTAGCATGGCCATCTTTTGCATCTTTTATGTCGCTTGACAGGTGCACCGGACAGTGCATGAATTATCGCAATCTGTCATGCCAAAGGGGCGGAAGGAAAGCCCTATAAAATGGAACTTAATTGAGATAGACTGTATTGCCGTTTGTGTACTTTAACCTCAAGTGTCTCCTTTTGTATTTGGGCCACTAAGCAGTACGTAGCATTAAAAAAAAGCACATACTGAAAAATAATTAAATGACAGGGGTAGGTCGAAGCAGACTGACCAGCATCTGTCATTGGATCATTTGCTGGCTTATTTCTCAGGCGACACCGTGACCTTTTTTTACATAGTTGTCACTCAATCTTGAACCCTTCTTGAACTTCTCATCATGAGGCTGCTATCCTTAACGACTTAGTCTGGAGGTGCAGGTCGAGAAAGAGTATAGGCCAAATTGCTGATAAAGATATTAGTGAATAGTGTTTTTCTGATAATGAATTTGGAGAATGTAAAAAAGGGATAGCTGCTTCTTTTTTAAAGTAAATTTAGTGTGAAGAAGTAGTGTATTCTGAACTGTACGAACCACAAGTCATTAGTCTTTCTTTGGCAAGGTCCCAATAAAGTCAGATAAAAATACTACATTAATCTCATTCAACAAAATGGCCGCTGCACACAGCTCCTACATAGACACACATAGATCCTCTTCATAATAATACCTTTTATAACTTGTAACGGATCAATACGCACCTGAGAAAGTGGACAGTGCCGCTTCAATGATTAAATGTCACAAGCATGTGCACTCATGACAACATTCCGGCTAAATCGCTGCAGCAGAAATGGTAACAAGTTCAAGGTAATGGATTAATCCAAAGGTCTGAATGAAAGAAATCTGCCATTATTTATTGTTAAACCAATAAAGCAGTATGTGTCACACTGAGAGGTTTGATATTTTGGGCTAAGGAGCTTGATTATTACATGCATACAGGTGGTTGGTTTAGAGACCTGGCGGCGGCAGCAGCAGTAGCTGCAAATCAGTCAAAAAAAATCAGGGCTACAGACAGCAGGGAGTTTGAAAGTGGAACAAATTTATAGGACCATATGCACACACACACAGGTTTGCTCAGCTATCCTTTTAAGGACTCTCATTTATTTCCATTCATTTGAACAGCCTAAAAAAAACCCTTAATCAGAATGTGTTAAAGCCTAACCCTGACCTTAACCTAACCACTATTTAAATCTTAGCATGAAACTTAACCAGTTCCTTAGAAATTAATTTCTGCCTCGTTATCACCAGGTATTAGTCTCCATGAGGACGACTGGTCCTGACACGGTCAGTGTTAATGCCAGAGAGAGAGTAACTGCGCGAGAGGGGTCCACTATCTGTACCTACGTATATTGTATTTTATAGAAAACACGTCAATAACACTCATATTAATTTAATGACTTTCAATGTCATTGTGCATCGACTTTTATCGGCTTAAACAGCGGGGAACAAAACATCCTTGCAGGTGGTGGTGGCAGGTGATTTTGAGTGTGTGTGTGTGTGTCGGGATTAGAGACACAGTCTGTTAAAACGCAGTAAAACAAAATCTCCCCTCTGCTAATCCATATGACCAGATGATGCGGTGTTGCAAAGTCCCTTTAATCACTTATAATGAAGTTTGAACAGAAAGGAGGCAGCACAAGCGCCCGTCCCTCCCCCCCAGCTCTGTCTTAAAGCTCACATCAACAGAAACTCGATGTGGACGCGCTGCTGATTCATCCAATCACTCAGGCTACTGTCAGTGTACAAATGATTGCATTTACTACTAGTATTTCACCACTAGAAGAAGCAGGTATCCTATCTGGAAAGGAAATTTCGCCTTTGGCACTTTCAACTAGATTAGGAGGAAATCATGATCAAAGGTGGTGGGATTATATTGGATATTTGGGGGCTGGTGGGTTGTGGACCTTAATGTATCCATACTTCACAGTCAGGATTGACCTAGTTATAGAGGGTTGGGTAAGGAGAAAGTCATTGGAGGAAGTCAAAAGAAGTAGCAACACTTGTGGTGAATATTTGGAACGATGCCACTCTCGGACTCTGTATGATCATGTGGATTTGTCAACATGACACATGTGAGAACATACAGCACCGAGCATATGATGCTAAAACCTTTCAATAGAACAAATAACTGAAATGTGGTCTTGACAGACACCCTCCCTTAGTGTAAGTGGCTGACATCTCAGGTCACCACACGAGGAAGGCTTTTACTGTAATTTAAATTTAAAGGAATGGCTTTGCTCTGTGCCTGAAGCTTAGAGAAAGATTTCCCCATAAAGCTCTTGAAACATTACAACAATGTTTCAACTGTACATCTCCAAATTAAAATGTTTCTGTCCTGCCTATCCTCTCATCTCTGTGTACGGAGAGGGATTAACTTGGCAGAGAAGATTCTGACCATAATTCACTTCAGCCAGACCTCATTCCACCACTGAAGGACAGGTCACATCTAAATATACTATTCATTTTCTGTAAATAATATACATGTTTGCGTTGCTTTTGATACATACACATTTTTTTTAGTATTTTACTGTCAGTAAATGAATCCAGCTGAAGAGAGGTTGCACAGATATTTGGGAACAAATGAGGGTTGTGAAAGTCACTGCTGCAGATAATATTTTATTAACTGCATTAAAATCAAGTACTGAGGGATCACAATGAAAATTAACATACCGTGATTTAATAAGGAATGCTTAACCAAAAAGTTTTTTTAGTCTATCTCGCATCTGAGTTTTTCAACATATTAGGTTGGCTTTTTTGGACAAAAAAAGTGTGTAACTCAATTAATTATTTATAGAATTTGTAGTAAAAGTTTCACTTCTTAATATTTTATGAACTGATATTTTTGAGATTAATAACATTTTCTTCAGTCTGAATCAGAATTGGAAGAGGTTGTCTCTAAAACATGTTCATTAAACTTAAAGCCACTGCCTGAAGACAGTTTTTTTTTTGCATAAAAACCATAAACATGGGATGGGGACTAGCTGGCCAAGCACTGAATGAAAGTTAAATAAAACTAGCACCCTTTATGGCTCACAGTATATTTCCTGCACTCTCATTACTGTCAGCATAGATTTCTTGAGGCCCTGTCACAGTTAGGTTGCTGGAGAAACAACAAAAAGATAACCTTCAACAAGAGTGAATAGGCTCAAGATGTAGAAGTATTTCATTACCAAACATTGAGTAAGGTTCTGGAAGGTCAATTAAAATAGATCTGTTGGATGTGAAACAAGTAGATGGGCATGTGCACCCCAAGAACTGCTGCAAGAAAAAAGAAACAAAAACCACTTCACACAGTGTGAGTCTCCAGATTGTTGCTGCTACCATGGTGGATGAGAGACAGTTCATTAACAGCCCACTGAAGACCATGGCCCTTGTGTATCCAAAGCACTCACGGGTATTTACTACAAAACACTTCACCACAGAGTATCAATAAAATATGCAGTGTGCATGAGACAGCTGAAGTTTCCTTCCGTAGCTAACTACTGTGTTAGACAGCATGTGTGTTGCCACATTGTTCCCTTAATATCTAATTGGTTCATATTATCATATTCATATTACTATGGACCATCATATTATGGACCATTGAAAAGGTAAAGGATCAAAGCGGTGGTACACCCTGGACAGGTTGCCAGTACATCGCAGCTCCAACATGCAGAGACGAACACTCAAACTCACACCTACGGTCGATTTAGAGTGTTTAATTGACCCAATCTGCAAGCTTTTGGACTGTGGGAGGGTACATTCTTTACGGATACATGCAAATATGCAATTGTCAAACAGAAAGGTCCTTGGTTGAACCAGTATCCAAACTGGTGACCATCTTGCTGTGAGGCAAAGAGGCACCTGCAAAAAGGCAGGTCCTAAATTTCGATACCTTCGGTGTTAATCACGTGATCAAGATCTGCTAATGCTGCCGGTGATTGGCTGTAGCATTACACGTGGTTGCGGCGTGCAGGAAGAATACAACGCTGTTACGCCCACAGACCGGGTTCTCGTGTGTCTGTGTTTTTAACTACACGAAAGTGTTCTGTGACGAAGGGGCTGAAAATGCCACCGAGGTCGATAGTGTGGCTCCATTTCAACAAACGTAATACTCATATAGAGCGCGACGCAACTTGTTAAATAGTTACCGCCACTAAGATCGGCGGCAACACGACACATTTAACGAAGCACCTGAACGCGCACGGCATCAACCTCAGAGCAGAAGAGCGGAAGCGCGGAAGCGCAGACATCCGCCTGATTTAAACTCACCGCCAGACTCCGCTTCATCCATGACGAGTACAGAGTACTGACGGCGCCGTAAGTTTACGTGTTTAGTTACGTTTGTTTACTTAAGTTAACGTTACTGCAGCGTAATATGTGCTTGAGCTGGGATCCATGTAACGCTAACTTAAGATATTAGTGTGTAGTTTTATGTGATGGCTGTATAGCTAACTGAATATAGACAGCAACTGATAAAGTTTAGCCTGTTAAAATCTATCTAAGACGAGTACCACAGTCACAACTTTATTGTTGAAGGTGTGCTACCCTTTTCTACAGTGGAGGTGAGTAAACTGTTGCTATTGTTGACCAGTTAAGCCTAGGATATCTCAGCCTAGATTATGATTATGGTTTTTGAGTAATAATAATTCTACAACCATGTTATTGTTATGTTTTGTGTTCTAATGTCAAATGGGGAGATAAGACATTGATTTTACCTCTGTACGTTTCTGTGAGATTCTCAGTGAAAATGACTTGTCTCTTGTTTGCAATTGTTCTTTTTGCACTGAAAATAATTTGTAGTTCATTTTTTTTTATGTAAAAAAAAAACTGCATTGAGTGTAAAAATTCCAAATCGGAAAAATAAAAACTAAGGATGGATTTTCTCCATAATGTGGAAAGTAATTTTCATTTTTAGAAATGATACCCAGCCCTACATGGGACAATGTCAACTGTCCCATGTAGCAAAAATGTGTTCAGAATCGATTTATTTTCAGAATTCCGATTTTATCAAGTCAAGCATTTTTTTTTTTAAATTACAGCCTTTCTTTATTGAATTCACCCCTCTTATTTCCATAAGCATCAATAGGAATTGGAAGCTGCGCAGACAGTTCCTACGTGTTCATGTCAAAAGTACCACTTTCATTGAGGCCATAGAACTGAACTCCTGTCAGACCATATAGACAAAAATATGCACAACACAATAAAGGCCAGACTGAAGGACTGCTTCACTGCAAAGGAACTATTAATCCTTGGTCACCTTGGCTAGTGTTGCCTGGTTACAGAGTTTGACCAGATGGTCAGCTTTTGTAAGAATCGCTGGCTCCTAACATCTTGTGTGTCCCAGACGCAGGGTGATGTCACCTACGTGATGCGTCTGTGTCGAAAAGATATGGCTCCAAACAGTAGGAGTGAGTCAGATCAGCGTGTTGTGAAATGAAGTTAGACAAACAACAGTGTTTCAGTGGCAAATTACAGTGATTTACCGTCAAAGATAGTTGTCTGAATATTGTCAAATTATGGCTCACTCATTGATGATGGGATGATTGTGAGTTTTGAATCAATGTTTTCTTAAAATATGCCAGGGAGACATACTCGAGCCATCATTCTTCATCCTCCCATTGAGCTAAAAAGGTCTTTAGATGAATGCTTAGAGTTTTAATAGTAAAGGCAGGTGTAGGATGAGAATATACAATAATAAATTATTTGTATTGTATCCATTTCTTTATGCATTGCTCACCCTTTCGTCTTTTCTATGCATTCTTTGTAACTGGCATGTGTTGTGAGAGTTGGTTCCTCACCTGTTTGTTCACCAGCTTGCTGTCATCAGGACACAACACACAAAAGTCATGACAGATACGAAGGGGGGGAACCCACTCCGAAATGGAAGATTGAGTTTTCCTTTCCTCCCCCACAACCCTTTTTGTTTGCCTTCCATTCCTCAAAAGTCAGCGTAATATCCATCTGGCTCTTTCCCACCTCTGCTGCACCTTCTTCTATCTCACAGCTTAAAAGATAGAACTGAAATGATTATCTTTGCCCAGAGATAATGGGCCACGACTCCAGTGTAAACTCATTTGGAGAGCAGATGTTCATACATCATATTTCACTCACCAGAACACAGAAATGATTACTCTGAAACCAGCTGAACCATGAGTGGAAAACTTAGTTTGAAGACTTCCTACTTTGTTGATGAACCGTCACACCAAAGTGTCTCCTGCTTCCAAGTGCTGTGGATTCTCAGTCAATCTGCAAACGACGGGACATTACGCTGGTGTTCCTCTACCTTCCTCTATGTCACACATACTGTAGCTGTGGCTGTTTTCCATAGATTTCCAGAATTGCATCACCTGCAACCGGGCTCCCGATACCAGATGTCACTTACACTGGTTTCCAAATCCATACTTTATCAGTTACTGTCCTCAAAATGGGAACATAATTTACAAAATTGGCATCATTTAAGAAGACCTGGAATTACATAAGACCATTAACTCTTTACTGACATTATAACTCAAGTAAGAATTGAAACTCCATTCAAACTGCTTTTTTTGCAACATCACAGAGGAAACTGGAGAGACAGAATTTCTGTCCATTTGAAGCTTTTCCATTATCATTTCTGTTTTGGTGCAACTTAACTCAGTGGACATCAATATTTATCTTTTAAGCTGGTGGCCAAATCCCCTCAGTGCTCTGTTTTTTATGTCATTGACAGTGAGGAGGAGCAGGTTCCAGACCCAGACGGTGGAAGTCAGAGCAGCACCTGCTTGGCTCTCAAAGACAAGTGTGGAATCGTCTTTGTGGTGAGTCTTACTGCTACACACATTATGTCATTCGGTGTGGACATGTTTACTACAGTTGATGACCAGGTTGTGGTTTAACATTTGCAAGTTTGCAAGTCCTCCATCCTAAACCACCAGATAGTATTTCTAATACAACCCCAAGCAACCTTTTCCTAACACAAGTAAATACAACTGATGATAGAACATCACATAAATGGTTATAAAGTATTCCGATAATCTATTCACAATAGAGACTCAGTGGACTGGTTTTATGAAAAGAATGGTGATCTGGGAGATAGAGAAAAGCTGATATTGCTAAGGATGATTCCCGAGTGACGCTATACATAATTTTTTAAAATATTGTATGGCGTACGAGATAGGGGGCGCCAAAGTTGGAGATAATAATAATTTTTCACAACAGACAGTGAAACTCTTATAACTTTGCGATGGAAGGTCTGATCCCAACCAAACTTGCTTTAGTTGATGATGGTTAGTTCCTGAAGACGACTGTGTTGCTGAAACGGTACATTTTGAAAACAGCGCCTCCTGGTGGTGGTAGAAAATTCTAGAAAAACAAACTGTTACAGCTTTGCCAATCCTGGTCCGATCTGAACCAAAGTTGCTGGGATTGATGACAGTCCGGCCCTGAACACGTCTATATGAAAATATTAATTTTCAAATACAGCGCCCCCTGGTGACAGCAGACAGAATTACATATATAGTTTTTGATCCTGCTCCAACAGGGATCGTTGTATCCACTTGAAACTTAGTATGTGGGACCCCAGACCCTTCCTCAACATGTCCGTAAAAGGTCACCTCCCTACAGGAAGTGGAACGCCCGAAACAGGAAGTAAAGTCTTACATTGTCCGATTGACACAAAACTAGATATGTAAGTTAAGGGACCTTCCCTGAACATGTTTCCGGAGACGAACAGGAAGTCGGCCATTTTAAACAGGAAGTGCCCTCTAACTTTGCCGTACGTTGTCCGATTTGCACGAAACCTTATATGCGAGTTATGGGACCTTCCCTGAACATGTTTACGGAGACGCCATTGACCGAACAGGAAGTTGGCCATTTTAAACAGGAAGTGCCCTCTAACTTTGCAGTATATTGTCCGATCTGCACAAAACCTTATATGTGACACCAGGGACCTGTCCTGAGCATGTCTGTAAAAGGTCACCTCCCTACAGGAAGTGGAACGCCCGAAACAGGAAGTAAAGTCTTACATTGTCCGATTGACACAAAACTAGATATGTGAGTTACGGGACCTTCCCTGAACATGTTTCCAGAGACGAACAGGAAGTTGGCCATTTTAAACAGGAAGTGCCCGCTAACTTTGCAGTACGTTGTCCAATTTGCACAAAACCTTATATGTGACACCAGGGACCTGTCCTGAGCATGTCTGCAAAAGCTGACCTCCCAACAGGAAGTGGAATGCCCGAAACAGGAAGTAAACTCTAAGATTGTCCGATCTGCACAAAACTTGATATGTAAGACAAGGGAACTTCCCTGAACACGTTTACGGACGCGCATTTGGACCTAACAGGAAGTCGGCCATTTTAAACAGGAAGTGCCCTATAACTTTATATCGCTATTTATCCCAAATTTGATCGAATGTAAAGGGACGCCACAGCAATTGAAGTACGAAAAATAAACTAGTACTGAAAATGGTTCAGTACCGAAAATAACTGGTACGGAATGAACGGGTGAGAGCGCTGGACGCGTGGCACACGGTCGCATTTGTAATGTCTTCAGGTTACATTTGTTTTTCTTATATATTTTGTTATTATTATTGTTGTTGATTATATTTTGTCTCTTACTTGTTAGTTTTGTGTCTTTTAGTATTTGTATGTTTCTGTTTATCTTATTTTAGTTTCTCTGTGATTTTTGTATGTCTTTTCATCATATTTATGTTTTTCTTTCATCTGTTTGTGTGTCTCTGCGTGTGTTTCTCTTTTATTCATGTACATTACATTACATGTCATTTAGCAGACGCTTTTATCCAAAGTGACTTACAATAAGTGCATTTAAACATTTGGGTACAAACAAGAGCTAATTATTCTTCATCTTGTTTTTTCTCAGCTTCTGTTTCAAACTTTATATTTTTAACCTTTTTTTCCAACAGAAAAAAGTGAAACATTTAAATTGTGTGTGTGTGTGTGTGTCTTTGACTCTGACCTTCACTCTCTCACCTCCTGTCCCACTTATGACTCTTTAAAGAAACAGATTTAGTCTCATCAGTGACGCCTGGTGGCAAACAGGAGGAACTGCGACGTCAATCAAAAAGAAAAAAATTACCAAAAAAATCCAAAAAAAGAGTAAAAACATTAATTTAGAAGATTCAAAAAATAGAAGAATAAAAAACATTTATAAAAAATACAATAAAATGTAGAAATGCAAGAAAATCATTGAAAATTCATTGACTTTCATTGTTTGACACAGTGGCGCCATCTTATGGACAAAACATGTAACATGTAAAAGGTGAACTTTGTTTAAATCAACTTCTTTGATACTTTATTAACAACAAGTAAAACAAACAAAGATGAAAGAGTTTGTTTGTTTGTAACATTTAAATGAAAACCTGTGTGTGAGTGAGTGAGTGAGTGAGTGAGTGAGTGTGTGTGTGTGTATGTGTGTGCTCTCTTGAGGCTGTGACGACGAAGCTCAGAGGAATTTACTCATGTTCAAACACAAATTCTAGACGAGACACGAGGACACGACTTAAATAATGACAGCTGAAGTTTGTAAACCACTCACTCTCCCACACCAAACCTCATAGAGAAAATCAGTGATTTAAGCTGGATACACTATACTCTGGGTCACTGAGGTCCATCTGAACAAAGGTATTTTAAAGCCGAATTAACAAAATAAACCTTTAGTTTTAAAACTTTCAACCCACTCACTCACTCATAGTGTGTGGGTTTTGATTTTCTTTAAAGGTTTGTAATATTTAAGTATAAAAGCACATCAAGTCCATTTTTCTACAACCACACTTTAAAACAGTGGTTCCCAAACCCTGGGTCAGGGCCCTCAGATGGGTCACCAAACTTTGACTTGAGATGAATGTGTTTGAAAGTTTTCATTCATGTATGAGATCAGCTGACCTCTGCTTTCACTTCCTGCCTCAGAGATAAGTTGACCCGACTTCTGGTTTTCTTCTGTCACATGACCTTGTCCTTCTCTGTCCTCTTTGACATTTTTCTTCGTCCTTCCTCTAATTTCTCCTCTTGTTTTCTTATTTTGCTTTTCTGTCCTTTTCCTTAGTTTTTCGGGGACAGCTGGAATGTGGACGTAAACATTTTCTCTCTGTCTCTTGCTGTGTCCTGCTGTTCTGCTGACAGACCATAATAATCCTCTGCTGGTTCTGGTTCTGAGTCAGGACAAAGAGACAGTGACTCGTCCTGTAAGGACAAATCCTCCTGAAACCTGAAGACAGACTCACTGACTCACAGACTCACTGACTCACTGACTCACAGACTCACAGACTCACTGACTCACAGACTCACAGACCAGGACTCACTCACGACTCAGGCCAGACTCAATGGACTCACAGACCACCAACAGACTCACAGACTCACTGACTCACTGGACTCACTGGACTCACTGAGACTCACAGTGACTCACTGACTAACAGACCTCACTGACCACAGACTCACTGACTAACAGACTCACTGACTCACTGACCTTCACTGGGACTCACAGACTCACTGACTCACTGGACTCACTGACTCACAGTGACTCACCGACTAACAGGACTCACTGACCCACAGACTCACAGACCACACTGACTAACAGACTCCACCGACCACTGACCTCAAGGCCACAGACTCACTGACTCACTGACTCACTGACTCACTGACTCACAGACTCACTTGACTCACGTGACTCACTGACTCCACAGACTCATGACTCACTGACCACAGACTCACAGACTCACTGACTCATGTGACTCACAGACTCAAGGACTAACAGACTCACTGACTCACACAGACTCACAGACTCACTGACTCACTGACCTCACTGACCCGGCCAGACTCACCGGACTAACAGACCTCACTGACCACAGACTCAGACCTCCTCACTGACTCACAGACTCACAGACTAACAGACTCACTGACTCACGTCTGGACATTTGATCTTGGAGACTGATGAGACGACGTGGACAAAGTCAGAGGCAGAGGACCCGTCTTTTTGTCAAAATACGCGAACAACGCAAAAACAAAGTCATGTGATAGTTAAAGGGTTTATTCAGTGCTGTGAGCGCCCCCTGCTGCTGAGAGTCTGCTTCAGAAAACATGTCCATAAAGGTGGTTTTCTCTATGAGGTTTGGTGTGGGAGAGTGAGTGATTTACAAACTTCAGTTTCCTGTTGGAAAAGTCTGTCTAACAGTGAGAAAAAGACGTGAGCATGTTCTTAAAACATCGTAGATTTGTGCAGATTATATTAAGTGAGTCTTTTGATAAGTGGTTGATCTTTTTTTCCAGCTGTTTTGCAGCTGTTTTACTAATAAAGTGACTCTTAAACATGAGTTTTTAAACAATGTTTAAATTTGCTGTGATGAACAAACTGATGATCAATAATTAAGATTAAAAACAACAGCAGAATAAATCCGATTTTTATTTACTGAACAAAAACTGCATTAAATGAATCGAATCAAATAAAAACAGAATAAATGCAGAAGTCAAGTAAATCACTGTGTCAGCTGTTCTGAGGTCAGAGTGACCATGTGACCTCAGGTCAGTGTGTTTGGGTTGAGGTCACCTTCACACACACACACACTGATGAATCTTCATCTGAACAAACAAATTACCAACCTGATTGTTGTTTGTCTTAAAGGAAAGACAGGAATGTTACACACACATCACAATAATCACAACCATAATCTAATCTAATCTACATTTAATCACAAAATCACGTATATGTATATATATTTATATATACATATACATACATATATGTATGTATATATATATATATATATACAGTATAAACAAATATATAGTATATATATATATATATATATATATATATATAAATATACATATATTCAACCACTAAAACTCTAAGAAAATAACTTTACATTTTAATCAGGAAATAATAATAATGTGCTTAACTGTTGTTTTTTCTTTTGGAAAACAGTACATTTGAAAATTCATAGAAAAAAATATATATTTTAGCATTAAAAATATCTTTTGTGTTAAAGAGCTTCTACAAACTGGTGTATGAACCATTACAGACACAGAAATCATGATTCTGTTCATTTAGGGCAGCGGTGGCATTTATACATTTATACTGTATATATTGATTTATTATTAGACCAGCTCTCATAAAAATAAGAAAACATTTTAAAAATCTTTCAAAAATAATAATCATTTACAATATTTACAATCATATTGTTATTTATTTGCTTAAGACTCAAATTTGAGCCGAGTACTTCACTGGGCTTCTCTGACTAGTCAGGAATTCACCAAGCACTGAAACTACACATATAACTACATACATACATACATACATACATATATATATACATATATATGTATGTATGAACCATAGGGAGTGAGGACATTTAGTCTGGTCGTCACAACTTTAAAGGGCTTTTATGGGATTAAGACTTGGTTTAGGGTACAATTGGCTTTAGGTTAAGGGTCAGACATTAACATGTGTCAGTTAAGGTAAGGGTAAGGTTCTAGGTCCTCGGTAAGAATGCTGTGCGAGAATTTGTGTGTGTGTGTGTGTGAAAAGAGGAAGTGGTGTGTGTGTATATAAAGTGATGCTGAACGCTGATCCTTCATCTGATCTGATCGTCAGAGACTCCACAGGAAAACTTCTCTCCTTCTTCTTGGCGGTGAGACTCACATTTTTACTTTTTTCTCTGCAAAAATAATCCCAAAAAATGTATTTAATGAATGTATATTTTTCTTGGATAAACATGTGTTCGCCTCATTTTTGTCTAAACATCACCAACAGATAAACAATGTTTTTATCCTCTCATGAAATTTGATCACAAATGTAAAGTTTTACTCAGCATTGTACTCAGCTGTTGAATATTTGATTCTGTTTGCTTGTATATGAATGTCACATCATATTTATACCACATTGTTTTTAAGAGCTTTTTAAATGATGGAAATATATAATATATTATTATATATCAGCATGTTTTTAAATATTTTGTTATAATTTTACCTAGGAAGAAAGTAGCTTTGATGTTATTATTATACTTTTCAATGTGTATTTTGTAAGTTTTTGGGTTTTTTTTTACCTTTATTGTAACTTTTTATTTTCATATATCTGTTAATATTACTTATATTTTGAATTAGATTCAGATTTAAAAGTGGTTCTAATTGTATATGGCAGGTTTGTTTTGACTCTCGGTGTGAAGTCGTATCACCATGTCTCAAACACGTGTGTCAAAGAAATCGAAGGGGCGTTTCGCTGCAGAGGTATTCCATCCAATAATATTTCACTTATTTCACTGTTAAAAAAAAGAATGAAAAATACTTTTTATTTGTTTAAATTTTGTAATGTTTCAGGTGCCAACCACCAACCTGGGAGATGACGATGATATTCCAGAATTTGAACCTTATGAAGATGCAGCGGTCAAACCCAGATCCCACCCACAAGGTGCCAATGATTTCATAATTTTCTTCTTTGATTTGAGTTTGGTTTTTCGTCGTGTCATGCAAATTATTTGCATTTATTAGGTTTTGTGTTTTTTTTGCATGTAAATGTTGGTAACCACAGTTTACCAAGAGTGATATAAGTTGTTATGGCAACATTTTGAATTTCAAATCATGTAAGACAAGAAAATTTACTGAAAAACTTCTGAAATGTTCATTTTATTATTCATTTTATTTCAGTGTTAATATCTGTGTTGTCCTGACAGGGGCGCTGACGGTGCAGGAAGTTGACATGTGTCAACAGGTCAACAAACCAAAGCACTACACGGACAGCTACCACATTGATCAGCTGGTGACCCGCCGTGGTCAGGAGTTTGTCATGAGAGTGACCTTCAACCGTCCCCTGACCCCGGACGACGACTTCCACATCGAGTTCCGTATCGGTGAGTTTTTCTTTTTTTTACACTTGGCACAAAATACTGAACCACGACTATAACATGCTAATTATATGTGTGTGTGTATATACATATATATATATACACATATATATAATTAGCATGTTATATTTACATGTATGTTAATAATTTAACAGCAGACCACTCGTTACTTGGGTTCAAGTGGTGATACTGTGTAAGCAATGCAAGCTCGAAAGCTCTAGCGCCACCAAAAGGACAAAGTCGGACATGCGTGTATGTACTTTAACTTGTACATTTAAATGGTTAAAAAGTTGATTTTGCATAATATGTCCCCTTTAATTTCAACACACAACAGTACACACACAACACACAGGTAACTTATATCCAGCTAAGCAACCTAATTTTAAAGCCATAATTTTAGAACTTAGAACTCTATGGTTGATGTCTTCATCATGACTATTTTTAACATGGATTTGAACTTTATTTCGGCATCCAGGCCTCCACCACTCCTTGTGGTCTCCAAGCACAAGCGTTTGAACTGGATGGAACATGCTAACATCAGTTTCATAATTAATAAGTAATAGATCGACTGTGATATGATCACACTCACTGTGATTATAATGCTCTTATAGAGGTCAAAGGTCACCAAGTTATTCGTGCATCATCAGGATGTGCCAAGTTTGGTTTGGATAAAAAAAACCTTGCCGAGCTATAGGCTAAATTCCTGTTTAACATCCGCCCAGAGGTCAAAGGTCACCAAATGATGATGTCATGAATCTACTGTATATACCAAGTTTGGTTAAATATGTTAAAGGCTTGCAGAGAAATTGGCTTACTTCCTGTTTGGTGACCTCAACGTCATGTTTGATTGGCTGCCACGGCCAAGTGCCTTTGAATTTCAAGATGTTTAATGCATTGGTGTGGCATGGTCTGAAGATCATCTGCACGATGTTTTGAGAAGATTACACAAAATGTGTGACAAGAGAAGCCTTTAAATGGTTATGGATCAAATCAAAGATGGCAGAAAATCCAATATGGCCGAAAAAAACATTAAGGATGCGTTGAACTCGGCTTGGCCCAAGGGTTCCAGTGATACAACGTTTGTGAAAAACGGATGAACAAGTCAAAAGTTAATGTACATACATGCATGTCCAACTTTGTCCTGTTGGTGGCGCTAGAGCTCTCGAGCTTGCGTTGCTTACACAGTATCACCACTTGAACTCAAGTAACGGGTGGTCTGCTGTTAAATTATTATACATATATATTATAATATTGGGGAATTATTACATTATCAGGACCTGCAAAATGAAGGCTAACCTGATAATGTAATAACCTCCCGTTAATGTAATACTTTATTACATTATTGGGAAATGCACTTTATTACATTATCAGGTTTTATTACATTTTCAATAGACTTAGTGCAAATTTTTATTACATGATCTGGGTTAATACATTATCGGGGATTTATTACATTATC
The DNA here is from genome assembly GCF_019176455.1 of Solea senegalensis. NCBI lineage: Eukaryota > Metazoa > Chordata > Actinopteri > Pleuronectiformes > Soleidae > Solea > Solea senegalensis. Next base: position 38,774,858 of record NC_058021.1, on the reverse strand, counting down.
AGGTTCTACAGACACTTTTATCCAAAGTGACTTACAATGGAATTGAGTACAATCAGCCAGGGGTGGAGTCGAACTTGCAACCATTGCGACCTTGATGTCTTTTGCACACAGGGTACCGGCCTTAACCACTGAGCCACTCCACCCCCTTTTTTACAACCAAATTACAACCACGTTTGTTTGGTGTCATCAATTCAATTCAATTCAATTCAATTCTATTTTATTTGTATAGCGCCAAATCATAACATACATTATCTCAAGGCACTGTACATAGACAACATCAAGGAGAGCAGAGAACCCCAACAGTTCACACAATGAGCAAGCACTAGGCATCAGTGGAGAGAAAAAACTCCCTCTTAACAGAAATCTCTGACAGAACCAGGCTCAGAGATTTGCGGTCATCTGCCTCGACCGGTTGGGGTGAAAGGAAAAATGGGGGACAGTGGAGAGGTGGGGGACAGAAAATGGGGGGAGAGAAAGGACAAGAGGGAGATGAGGGAGAGACAGAAGAGAGAGAGGGAGACCAGTAGCAGATACACAACAACTGTATCAGGTTACAGGTTTATACAGTTACTGATATCGACTTTTTAATTACAAAATAATAATAATGGTGATGATAAGCGTAGCCTCGAAAACTGGATCTTGATCCTGCAACCTGCATGATGAGAATACAGAGAGAGAGAGGGAAGGAAGGAAAGACACAAACTAGGGAGAGAAAGAGACAAGGTTAATGACATATAAAAAGTCATAATCAAATCCTGAGTGTGAGAGAGTGAATCCACAGGAAAATCCCCCAGCAGTTTAGGTCTATAGCAGCATAACTAAGAGATGGTCCAGGTTTCCCTGAATCAGCTCTAACTATAAGCTTTATCAAAAAGGAAAGTTTTAAGTTTAACTTTAAATACAGAGAGAGTGTCCGCCTCCCGAACTATTATTGGGAGCTGGTTCCACAGGAGAGGAGGAGCCTGGTAACTAAAGGCTCTGCCTCCCATTCTACTCTTACAGACTCTGGGAACCACAAGTAAACCTGTATTTTGTGACCTAAGTGGTCTATTAGGTCGTCACCACTCTGTAAATGGCGTCTGTATTTGTTAGATTTGCCTGTTGTTCGGCAATCACAGTGATGAGTGTGGATCACACTCACAGTGTCTGCACGTGAAGCAGCTGTTTTGTCGCTGCAGGTTCCAGCCCATCGTCCAACAAAGGCTCTCTGATCACCGTGGTGTTCGGGCCCAACAGCTGCAGCACACATTCCTCGAGTGGCTCGTGCGGCTCATGGTCCGGCCAGATCGTGGAGACTGTGGGTAACACTGTGACTCTGGGCATCACACCGAGGCCTGACGCCATCGTAGGGAGGTTTCGCACCTATGTCGCAGTGAGTGGTGCATACACCAACAGAGACACCGGGACGGACCTGTATCTACTTTTCAACGCTTGGTGTCCAGGTACGAACACATGCACAGACTTTTTACTGCCCCCTACTGGCTGACAGAATAATAAACCCTATAAATATAAATATTAACTTGAGTTGTAAATACAAACCCTCCAGTCTTTGACGTGTTGCACGTACTGTAATGCTCTTTTGTCTTTGCAGAGGATTCTGTGTTTGTCCCCAATGCGAGTGAACGCAACGAGTACGTCCTGAACGACATCGGGGTGCTGTATCAGGGGACCGCTGGCTCTATCGCTCACCGCAACTGGATGTTTGGACAGGTATTAACAAGTTTCTAACAGTGCTACATTTTGTTGAAATAACGTTCTTGTTACGTTAGTAACATGTATTTTTAATAACATCTTTGTGTCATTACAACATTCTGTGACATGACTATTTCTGAGGAATGAAACTCAGCTGAATGAGTGCATTTTCATTCTTGGCAGTTTGAACGTGGCATTTTGGACGCATGCATTTACATCTTGGATACATCTCTGATGCCAATCTCAGACCGAGGCAACATCATCAAGGTGATCAGGAAGGCATCTGCCATGGTGAGAAGAACACGGAACATACGTCCACATGCACGACGAGGACTTCATTCCACTGAGCTTCGTCCTCTCTCTTTCCCTCAGATAAATGCTCAGGACGATCAGGGCGTGTTGGTGGGGAACTGGAGTGACGACTTCGGTCACGAAACACCCCCGACATCTTGGACCGGCAGCACCAGCATCCTGCAGAAGTACGTCAATAGTGGAGTCCCCATCTGCTTCGCACAATGCTGGGTGTTCGCTGGAGTCCTCAACACCTGTAAGAGACACATTATGAGTACTGGTCCAACAAATCAGTAGACCAACAGACCAGTAGAGCAACGGATCAGTGGACCAACAGACCCACAGACCAAAAGACCAGTACACCCACAGACCAGAACACCCACAGACCAACAGACCAGTAGACCACAACAGACCCACAGACCAACAGGCCAGTAGACCACAACACACCCACAAACCAACAAACCAACAGACCAGTCGACCAGTAGACCAGAAGACAAGCAGACAAGTAGACCAACAGACCCACAGACCAGCAGACCAGTAGACAGACATGAACCGGAAAATGAATTACAAAAATTGCATGACTTTTATTTTGTTTTTTTACACAAAGTAAATTTCAAGACGTGATGTTGAGGCCTAGGGTAGCCAAAACAATAAAAGGGAGGAGAGGCGAGTTGAATGTAGTGAAAATGTTTGCTTTATTGCAAATCCCAACAAAAAACAGGTTGCCAGTTCACACGGGTAGGAAGTCAGCACGGAATTAATCAGTGGTCAGTAGTGTGGTGTCTCTGGGTTGCAGTGGGAAAAAACTGGATCAGTCCGTGTGTGTGCTCTTTCCAATCAACAAAGAAACAAATGGAGAACAAATGAAGCCTCTCAGGCCTCAGGAGCAGCCTGCAGGTGTAGCTGATCAGCGGTTAAGGGGCGCCCCACCCACAAACACACCAGCACCTAGGCTTAGGGGAAGGGAGCACAGTCAAAGAGAAAAGTAGGCCGTCACACGTGATATCAGCTGGTTTGGAAGTCGTTAATTTGGCGTTGAAATATCTTGGTCTCTGTGCAGTCCTGCGCTGCCTCGGCATCCCGGCGAGGGTCATCACTAACTTCTCCTCAGCTCATGACAACACCGGCAACCTGAAGATCGACCTCATCTTCAAGATGGATGGGACACCGGACAGACGCCATACAAGGGACTCCATATGGTTGGTCCACAAAGACACACACCATAATAGAAGTTGTTATCGGGTCAACACAATTGGTTGTATACACAGTAAATGCAGGTTTTCGTTTTCTGTGACAGTCATCCTTACTCAAATCCTTACATCTAACCCTTGTCCTTAAATGCAAAAGACTTTGATCATGAAATCCTTAAGATCTTTAAGTAAAAAAAACGACCATCATCAATAAACAACAACACGTCGCTTCAGTAACGGTATGTTTACAACTGCCACTACAGGAACTACCATTGCTGGAATGAGGTGTTCATGTATCGTCGCGATCTGCCGGATAAATTCTCCGGATGGCAGGTGGTGGACGCCACGCCCCAGGAGACCAGCGATGGTAGGACACGTGGACAAATGGACATATGACTTCATTAAAGCAGATGGTTGGATCATAAACCGTATGTCTGTGTTTGGTTCCCAGGATATTACCGCTGTGGTCCAGCCTCAGTCGCTGCCATTAAGGACGGAGAGGTTTCATACCCGTTTGACTGCGGATTCGTCTTCGCTGAGGTCAGTTGACAAAAAAAAACCAATAACTAAACTATTTTATTTTTTAAAAAATGGAGATGAAACTCAACAATCAAATTTTTTTTACCGCTACTGCAGTCAGTGTTTGACTTTAGTAGCTAGTGTAGCTAGAAGTTGTGGCTTTGGTAGTTGACTGTAGCTGCTAAGTTTAGCTTGTCCACTTGTGCTTGACGTTAGCAGCTACCTGCTAAAGGACCGGTGCATCCGGCTGACACATGCCAGCTAGCCAGCTAAAGTAGTCAGACACCAGACAAACATTGTTTGACATTAGCTGTTGTTAGCAATATGCTGTGGCTTTGATGTCTGAGTTTAGCTAGGTCTTTGATGTTAGCAGTCACCATTTGTGGCTACAGTAGCAGCTCCATTAGTCCATTAGCTAGGAATAAATGAGTTATATTTCTTAATACTATGATTCATTCTCATATTTTCGAAACTGTCACGACGACCGTTGCCCTCTCTATCCAGGTGAACAGCAACGTCGTCTGCTACAAGAGGGATCGCTATGGAAACCTGAGTCCGTTCAGTGTGGACAAGACACTCGTTGGACAGGCGATTTACACGAAATCGATAGGTAGCACCGCACCTATGGACATCACATACAGCTACAAGAATCCTCAAGGTAAGACACAGTTAGTTAGTTAGTTAGTTAGTTAGTTAGATATAGCCTGACCTTTTGACCTGTGTGTGTGTGTGTGCAGATAGTCCAGAGGACCAGAAGGCGATGGCTCTGGCTGAGAGTTTTGGCCTGGCAATGGATCACTCTGAGGTGCCTGACGTCCCACTGATTGTCACCATCCATGGCGACCAGGTAAATCAGGTGTTGTGTGTGTGTGTGTGTGTGTGTGCGTGTTTTTTTTTTTTTATTTAATTCAAAACAACTTCATTAGTCACAGGTAAATGCAAAGACGCCAGAAGTCAAGTAACCAGCGTCATGTGTCACAAGGATCTGACAGAAGATTTTTGCCTCTTTACCAAAAGACTCTCCCACACCAAAGCCCACAGAGAAAAGTCACACACACAACTCCACTCCTGCCTCCATCACTAAGTTCAAATGTCAGATTTTGTCACTTCGTCATTTGAAATATCTTCGTTCAGATTTACCTCAGTGACACAAAGTGACCACACGAGGCAGCAGTAGACCAGCAGCTCCTGTGTCCCCTCAGCTAAAATCACTAATTTTCTCTCTGGGGTTTGTGGTAGAGTGAGTGGTTTACAAACTTCTATTTCCTGTTGGTAGAGTCTGTCTGACAGTGAGATAAAGACGTGAACGTGTTCGTAAGTCTTTTGTTAGGTGTGCTCCTGCTCTGAACTTTGTCTCCGTCTCTCTCTCCAGTGTGTCATGTGTGAGGACGTGAACCTGACAGTGGAGCTCCAGAACAACGGCGACGTTCCCAAGACAGTTGTGGCTCAGCTGAGCGTGGCGGTTATCAACTACACCGGATATCCTGGACCGGATTTCAAAACAGACATCATTGAGGTCACAGTGCCGGCCCAGCAGAGTGTGTGACGCCAGGCGCAACATCCAAGTCTTCTACGGCCTTTTTCATAAATAAACACACTGATGGTTGTGTGTGTGTGTGTGTTACAGCTCAGCGTGTGGACGTAAAGACAGCAGCTGTGGACTACATGCCTCACCTGATCAATCAGCCGTTCCTCTACTTTACTCTGTCTGGACAGGCTGATGGACAAATACTGACCGCCAGGAAAGTGGTGACCATTTTGACCCCTCCCCTCAACTTAACGGTAAACGCATACATTCAACACACATTCAACACACATTCATCTACGGAAGTGTATTGGATTCGCTTGAAATTTTTTTTAGAGAGCATTTAAAACAATAAACAATTTAATTCCTTCAATTTAATGGTAACAACATGGATGGCTTGTTTAGTTTAATCACGTTTTACTTTGATCTGATTTAAGACACTGCGAGATTGTCCTGTCTTTAAGTCACATGGATGGTATCACCATTAGTTTGTCGACTTTATGCAGGCACCTGAGGATATTGCGGTTGTTCAGAAGGAAAGCTCATTCAGATCTGCTTGTCATTACTAGTTATTTTTCTTTTCAAATGAATGCGATGCGCTTCCGTAATCATCTGTGTCACAAAACTGTAAAAAACAACAAACTAGCAGAAGCAGACTGAGCTGTTTGTGTTTGTTCACAGCTTCACAGTCAGCCTCAGCTGAATCAGCAGTCGTTTGTCACCGTGTCCTTCACCAACATGTTAAGCTGCACGCTGCACAACGTCAGCCTGACCATAGATGGACCTCAAGTCATGAGTGTCAAAACACACACATTCGAGTAACACACGCACACACAAACACACACACCTGTGACAACATGGCATCTGGTGTTTTATTGTCATTCTTATATTTGTGTTTGTGTTTCAGGCCCATTGCTCCTCAGGCTTCCATCTCCTGGACTGAGATCTTACAGCCTCGCATGCATGGACCCAGATGCATCGTGGCTGTTCTGAATTCCAGCAACGTGACTCAGGTCAGGTGACCTCCACCACCTCCTCTGTTTATGTTACTGGATACGTTTAAAGGGAACGTTCAGGGTTTCAGAGGAAAACCTGATTTTAGCCCTTGAACAAAAGATGTCAGTTTAAGTCGACGATATCTTTAGAACATGTTCACGTCTTTATCTCACTGTTAGACAGACTTTTCCAACAGGAAGTAGAAGTTTGTAAACCACTCCTTCTCCCACACCAAACCCCATAGAGAAAATCATTGCTTTAAGCTTGCGGGGACACAGGAGCTGCTGGTCCTCTGCTGCCTCATGTGGTCACTTTGTGTCACTGCAGTGAATCTGAACAAAGGATTTTAAAAGCCAAATCAATGATTTTCTCCATGGGGTTTGGTGTGGTGTGTCGAAACAGATTTTTGCCACTAAACAAAAGACTCAGTTAATAAAATCTATGTCAGTTTAAGTCGACGATATCTTATGAACATGTTCACGTCTTTATCTCACTGTGAGACAGACGTTTGTAAACCACTCACTCTCCCACACCAAACCCCATGGAGAAAATCAGTGATTTTAACATCACAGTACACAGGAGTTGTTGATCCACTGCTGCCTCCATCACTAAGTTCAAATGTCTTATTTTGTTCATTCGGCTTTTAAAATTCTTCATTAAGATTTACTTCAGTGACACAAAGTGACCACATGAGGCAGCAGTAGACCAGCAGCTCCTGTGTAAAATCACTGAATTTCTCTATGGGGTTTGGTGTGGGAGAGTATAAAGGTTCCACAGATAGAAATATATGGAGTAAAATTGACATGAATCTAAGAAAAGTTCTAATGTTCTCATTTTCAGATGTGGGGATATAATGAATTCACTGTCCTTCCCTGAGATGATTGGTTCACTGAACTGACCCCGCCCCTCACCATTTCCACCAATCACAGCTGCTTCAGACAGAGTGGGCAGAGCAGACAGAACTGCAGGAATCATCTTTTTAAATGATTTGCTTTCCTCATTCAGACATGAAGACTATAACATACATGGTACTTCCTGATATTATGATATATCTTATACCACTCCTCACACTGAATAGATATTATTTTTCCAAACACCATCATTATTTGGCTGTTTTTTTAAATATGACACATTTTAAAAAAAATTTAAAAAATAAGAAAGAAGATAATCTTAAATATAAATCCATTTAAATCTGGTTGAAATGAATTTGTACTATTTGTTAAGAAGGCGAAATTGATCTAAAATAGGAATTTACACACACTGGATGTGTGATTTTTATGTTTGATGAGGAACATTTTTTATGTCAATCTATTAATTGATTAAACAACAGACATGTGACTGTACCTTTAATTTGTCTTTGCTTTGTGCCTTTAACTACTGCTGTTAATGCTCAATCTGTTTACTAACAATAAAGCATATTGAAAACCACATGCATTCTTTGTTTTTGTTTCACATATTTGACTATTTTAATTTATTCTCTTTCTGTTTTCTTTATGAATTTTTCTACAATTATATACATAGTTATCTTAACGTACAGAGAGAGAGGCCTCCCACACTTATTATTACTAAGTACGATGACAGGAAGGATATTTGGTAATAGATTGGGAAATAAAACAGTAAAAAGTCAATAATCTACCTTTAAAGAATGAAATAAACCCTTATTTGCCCTTATTTGGATTATTGCATGCATATCAAAATGTGTCATTTAGGCAGTTACTAATGAAGTAAATGTGTTTTTATTACAAAATATCGGAATTGAGTTGCCTCCTAAAGACGAGAGTGAGTGTGTTGTTTTATTTATATTTTAAAAATAAAACGTGATATGTTTCACATTTTTGAATGCTTAATTTGTATATTGTACTTAATAAAGGTTTTAATTATTTTAAATATTATTTTAAATACACATTTATTATTAAAGAAATTCAATACAAATACATGAGACGCGTGACCTCGCTTTTATTCTAAAGTAAAACCGGAAGCCTCGGAGTCACCTCCGGGTCCTGCAGCTAACAGGAAGCAGCTGCGGTAGTGAAGCAAACAGATTCGTTAAAGTGTGAATAAAGGTGTTTAAAGGTGTTTAAAGTTGGTGCATCATGAGTGAGGAACATTATCTGGAGCTGTGTGAGAAACCAGTGCAGTTTGAAAACGCGTCCAGCGTCAACAACGTCTTTTTCGATGAAGCAAACAAACAGGTGAGCTAGTTAGCAGCGGCGCGGCTAACGAGGCTAGCTGAAAACACCCAAAAACTCCCCACACACGATATCAATTTTCTTCGACCCCACCGCCTGTCACGTGGTGTGACTCAGTGTGTTTATGAGTTAAAACGTAGTATGTTACCAAGTTTTATTTATGTAATTTTACAGCACTTTAATCAACTGTTGTTGTTTTTTTAAATGTGCTGAATGAAAGGAGTTAGTTTAAGTACATTAAAAAGATTTAGAAAATTAATATCAATTAAACTGTATCTTCCAAATGGAGATTATTTATTTAATAAAGGGTGTAGAAATAAATGTATGTAAACATACTTCAGAAAGCTAGATTATTACAAGGATTAGGTGAAATAACACATTATTCTGACCAAAATAATTGCATATTTTGATGATTGTCTTCTCTAAAAAAACTCTAAAACATGCTTTTGTGATTACTTGATTATTTTCTATTTTATTTGAATGTAACCTTTATTGTAACAGGTGTGCACACGCCTTAATACATGTCACACAATCAAGAAACAGATTAAAATAAAGTTCAATCTCTCTATATATGGTGAAGATTGTATATGATATGAATATTGTATATAATATTTGTTTCAAAGTCATACAAGACAAGAAATTAGGACATATTTGGCAAATTATTTTATATATAAAAAGAAGTTAAATATCATTGTTATTAATGGTGCGTTCCATTTGTAGGTCAGTGGTCATATTACTTTTAACCTTTGACGTTAATTGTACTTCTTTCATAAATCAGTCGCACATTTCTGTAAAGACACAGGCGCCCCTTGTGGCACTTGAGAATAACTCGACATATCAGCATATTTTTCACTTTCACCATCTTTAAAAAAGAAAATGGTGAACTTTTTGTGATTGATTCTTTATTTGTTATCATACGCCGTCCCATCTCTACCTGACACAGTAGAGTTGTTTTCTTGTCATTATATAGACAAAGATGTGCAGCGATGTGACCTCACTACAGTGTAGAGTCTGTTCTCTATGTTGGTAAGTGGAGTTATTTGTGGCTGCAGGTGTTTGCGGTGCGTTCCGGGGGAGCCACAGGTGTCGTGGTCAAAGGTCCGGACGACAAGAGCAGCGTTGCCTTCAGGTACGGTCAGATTTTGCAGGAATCGTGGAGTAAGATCTTGTAATGTAGAAATCATTTTGAGCAGCACCTGAGGAGCAACCTTGCTCAGAGGTACCACAGCCCTTTTGACCCGGTTGGGATTTGAACCGGTAACCCTTCAGTCACAAGCCCAGTTCTCTTCCTGTCCCTTATCTGTAACATGTGACGTTATTATTATTATGATTATTAGTAAATTAATTCAAACTTCCGTAACAACAAAAAAGTTTAACTCATCATCGACTTATCATTAGCTAGTTATTAGGTCATTAGTTAACTTCTTATTTGTCAATGTTAGTTAACTATTTACCAATGATTAGTAAATCATGGGGTCAAGTAATCATTAGGTAAAGGTTACCTCTGTTTGTGTGTGTGTCACACAAGAATGGATGATAAAGGGGAAGTGAAGTGCATCAAGTTCTCCATCGGAAATAAGATCCTGGCTGTGCAGAGAACCCCGAAGTCTGTGGTGAGTTCACTGACGGTGATGTGTTTAAAGACCTAGAGATTGACTTTATTAAATATTGATGTTTTCATAATCATTTGTAGGATTTTATCAACTTTATTCCTGACTATCCACACATGGAGTTCACGCAGGAGTGTAAGGTATGTCACAATCCACGTCTGCGATATCTACGTCACATCTTTACATTCACGTCTTTATCTCACTGTGAGACAGACTTTTATAAACCACTCACTCTCCCACACCAAACCCCATAGAGAAATTCAGTGATTTTACACAGGAGCTGCTGGTCCTCTGCTGCCTCTTGTGGTCACTTTGTGTCACTGAGGTCAATCTGAATGCAGACTTTTTAACATCAAAGTGACAAAATAAGACATTTGAACTTAGTGATGGAGGCAGCAGTGATCAACAACTCCTGTGTGTGTGACGTTAAAATCACCGATTTTCTCTATGGGCTTTGGTGTGGGAGAGCACTCTTTGACTTATGTGTAAAACGCAGATTTTGTATTTCAGACAAAGAACGCCAGCGTGCTGGGATTCTGTTGGACCAACTGGAACGAGATCGTCTTCATCACTGACCAGGGAATTGAGTTTTACCAGGTCATGTGACTCCGCCTCAGAACTAGCCACAGGAACATGCAGCATAAACTGTTGGGTTCGCTGATACTTCTGTCTGTCTCTGTGCGTGTGCGTGCATGTGCGTGTGTGTGTTCACAGGTGTTTCCAGACAAGCGCAGTCTGAAGCTGCTGAAGAGTCAGAGTATTAACGTGAACTGGTACCAGTACTGTCCAGAGACGGCCGTCATCCTGCTGTCCACCACCGTGCAGGGGAACGTTCTGCAGCCCTTCGCCTTCAGGGTGAGACGTCTGTTTGATAAAGAAAGGTTTACATGAGGAAATATGGGTTTTTTTAGGCGGTAAAGTTATCGGACAGACTGATATCTTAACGTGTTTTGTCGTGCTTATTGGGTGTGTTTTTCGTTGGTTCTTGTGTTGACAGAACGGAACCATGTCCAAGATGTCAAAGTTTGAGATCGAGCTGCCCGTCGTCCCAAAACCAGCCAAACTCAGCCTGTCAGAGAGAGACATCGCCATGGCAACCATGTAAACCTGTTCGCTCTCCACTCACACTTTTCTGTGTTGTTGTTGTTTCTTTTTCTTCTTCTTCTCTGATTCATTAACTTCTGAATAAAAACACGGCGCCCCCTCTCTGTAGATATGGTCAACTGTACGTTATGTATTTGAAGCATCACTCGAGGACGGCCAACAGTCCCAGTGCAGAGGTGGTGCTGTATCACCTGCCCAGGTACACACACGCACACGCACACTGCCATTTCAAAGTTTTCCAGTTTCTCCAGCACCATTTTGTGTGCATGTGCGTGTGTGTGTTCAGGGAAGGCACGTGTAAAAAGACTCACGTACTGAAGCTGAACACGACGGGGAAGTTTGCTCTGAACGTCGCCGACAACCTGGTAGTCGTCCATCACCAGAGTTCGCAGGTAACTTACAGGTGGAACATTAGAGCTGCAGTTATACAGTGCAACCACAGGAGGTTGGTGTTGTTCATACTGTGTGTGTGTGTTTGTATAGACGTCTCTGATCTTCGACATCAAGCTGAAGGAGCCTGATGGTGCTGTGAACACACACCAGCCTGTCCTGCCTGCTCGCTCCATTCACCCCTACAGGATCCCACTGACAGGTACGCACACACAGACATGCACGCACTCAAACACACATTCATCCAGAGGAGGCAGGAAACACCTCTCTGGTTTTAATCCTTGTGTTATCTCATAATCTTGAATTAATCTCATAATTTTTATTTTTATCTCAAACTTTTTTTAATCCCTTTTTTTTATTTATCTCAGTTTCAAAGTTTTATCGTATTGTCTCGACTTTTTATATCATAATCTCGATATTTTTTCCCATAATCTCGATTTTTCATTCCATAATCGACTGTTTATCTCATTATCTCGATTTTGTATCTCATAATTGTGACTTTATCTCAACTTTTCATCTTTTCATGGCATAATCTCAACTATTTGTGTGTGTGCGTGTGTGTCTTCAGGTCCAGCAGTTGTTGCGTCTCAGCCTCCCGTGCCCAGTCAGCTCTGTATCCTTTTATTTAAAGTTCGACAAACACAAATTCACTTTTACCAATTTTATTTTATGTTTTTCATGTTTTATTCTTTTAGAAAAAAAAAAGTTTTTCACCTTCACTGTCACTGCAGACTCTTCGTCCTGGAGCGTCTTCCAGCCTGACATCATCATCAGCGCCAATGAAGGTAGACACACACGCACATGCGCACACACACACACACAGAGCTATGAATGAGTGCAGAGGATAATGTGTGTGTGTGTGTGTGTGTGTGTGTGTGAGGTTACCTGTGGTACCTGCAGGTGAGACTGCCCCCTGCTGTCAACTTGCTGCAGGACAAAGGCAAACTCATGGACTTCCTGTTACGACGCAGAGACTGCAAGATGGTCATCCTGTCCGTCTGCTCACAAAGTACGTGACAGCATCTCATTAATAATTCCTTGTGTTGAGAAATCTTTACTTGCTAACAAACCTGGTTCTGAAACACTGAACAAGCTGACTGTGGGCTTTTATTGTGACAGTTCTGGACGATGGTGAGAAAGGAAGTCTCCCTGTCGTGGCGACTGTGTTCGACAAACTCAACCAGGTTTACAAAGATTATCTGGAGGCGGAGCAAAGCTACACAGTGGTGAGAGACAAGACATCAATACACAAAGATCAATCAATCTGCTCTTCTTGCCTTATCTGTGTGTGTTTGTGTGTGTGTGCAGGCAATGGAGTCTGGTCCGAGTCGAGGCAGCGCCGCTCAGAAACGTCCGGTCAGAACTCAGGCGGTCATTGACCAATCAGACATGTACACACACGTGCTGTCGTCTTTCACAGAGAGGAAGGTATATACACACAAACACACACACTATAGTGACATTTGTTAAAGGGAAACTCACTCTCCCACATCAAAGCCCAAAGAGATCACACACACAGGAGTTGTTGATCCACTGCTGCCTCCATCACTAAGTTCAGATGTCTTATTTTAACACTTCGGCTTTAAAAATACTTTGTTCAGATTGACGTCAGTGACACAAAGTGACCACACGAGGCAGCAGAGGACCAGCAGTTCCTGTGTCCCCTCCATTAAAATCACTGATTTTCTCTATGGGCTTTGGTGTGGGAGAGTGAGTGGTTCAATTATTGCTTTATATTTTTTCAACTGATAACATTTGTGCGTGTGTGCGTGTACACAGGTGGTGTCTCATAAGTTCATCATTGCCGTGTTGATGGAGTACATTCGCTCTCTGAACCAGTTCCAGATCACAGTTCAGGTAAAACGGAGCAGAGTGACTCCTCCTCCTCCTCCTCTGACAGCGTCCATGTTTGTTGTTCTTGTTATTGATTGTGTGTATTTGTTTGTTTCAGCATTATTTGTATGAGCTGGTGATTAAAACTCTGGTGCAGCACAATCTTTTCTACATGTTACATCAGTTCCTGCAGTATCATGTTCTCAGTGATTCCAAACCTCTGGTGAGTGTGTGTGGAGGATGTGAGTGACAGACCTGGGGTCACCTTCTGTCATGTGACCTTTTCTTCTTCTTGTTTCAGGCATGTTTGCTTCTGTCTCTGGAGAGCACGTATCCTCCTGCTCATCAACTGTCACTGGACATGCTCAAGGTGTCTCATACACACACACGCACTCTCACACACTCTCACACACACACACATGTTGGGCATTCATGACTTGAGGGGACATTGCATTGACTTACATTCATTTCCTGGACACTTACTCTAACCATAACCACAATTACTACTGGCCTAATCCTGACCCTAACCTTAAAACATATCTTCACCTTAAAATCTAGTCATTTACATTATGGGGACTTGATTTTTGTCCCCACAAGGAAGACAAGTCCCCATAATGTGTAAACAGGTTTAGGTCCCTACAACATTAGTAATACTTGGACACACACACACACAAGCACCTTTATAACAGTTGTTTTATTTCCAGCGTTTGTCGACGGCTAACGATGAGATCGTCGAGGTTTTGTTGTCGAAGCAACAAGTTCTCGCTGCTCTGAGGTTCATACGCAGTGTTGGTATGTCCACCTGTCCTTCATCTGTCCACCTGTCCTTCATCTGTTCACCTGTCCTTCATCTCTCTCTCTCTCTCTGTGTCTGTCTCTGAGCAGGTAGTCATGACAACGTGTCAGCAAGGAAGTTTCTGGACGCTGCTCGTCAAACTGGAGACCAGATGTTGTTTTATACTGTTTTCAGATCATTTCAGCAGAGAAACCAGCGAATGAGAGGAAGCCCCGCCTTTAACCCTGGTGAGAGACACAGAGACGCACAGACACTGAGAAATGATGTCAGTCATTATAAACACGTGTCCATGAAATCACTGACTGTAGCTTTAAAGGTGAACGTGTGTGTGTAAAATAATAACAATGTTTGTTTGTTTAGGAGAACACTGTGAGGAGCATGTGACCCACTTCAAACAGCTGTTTGGTGAACAATCACTGATGAAACCTTCAACTGTGTAAACATCAGCTGTCATTAACTACTGTTAACTACTCATAATAACAGCGGTTAAAGGTCTGTAACCATTATTAACTGGTAACAAACCGTGATTAGCTGTTAATTAACTGATATTAACAGGTAATAACTGGTGGTTAATAAAGTAACATTACAACAGTAACAGTTAAAAAAAAAAAAACCTGGTCAGCAGCGGTTTTTATTACCTGGTTATTAACTGTCATTCACGGTCAATAACTGTTTTTTAACTGGGCCAAAAACATCACAATAAAAGACTGGATGAACAAGCAACAACGTCAACATTTATGAATACTTAAAAGAAACGTAATGTTTTTACAGTCACACCAAGTTTTTATTTAAAAATTACCGCGATGAATCAGAGACGAAACTAATGTGATTTAAGTTTAAAAGAGTCATGTTTTGACAACGATAACGTTTGAATGTCAAACTTTGATCATGTGAAAAAAAACAGACACGGTGGTTGATAATAAAGCTCAGGAAAGGTTGTGGGCGGAGCCAGAGGCTGTACATATGAAACACATGACTAAGAAATGTTATTTATTTTCTGTGATGAAGAAGTGAGTATGACGATTATGAAAATGAGAGTGTGATGTTTCTTGTGTACGATGAAAAAAAATAAACTAGGTACAAGAGTTTTGATTTTCTGATGATTTTATTTGACTTTATTATACAAATTATACTTTATATAGACACTAAACTATGAGTTTTTTGACTGATTGTCAACAGGAAAAGAAAAGACAAATCCACCTTTTAAAATGATTTTATTGATTTCTTGAGTTTGAATTGATCGCCCTTTATAATTTTACAGAAAATGTCTGATACACAAATTTAAACATATGTTAAGTGCAGAAGATTCAACAAAAACCCAAAAATACAGAAATCAGTAGTGGCAAGTTCATCAGCAAACGCTACAAATCTGAGGGAGTGTCCACCATTTGGACGTTTTTTTTCCAGTAATGAATTTTCACTTGTTGCGAGGGACTTTTTCTCCAAGAGGAACTTCCATCAGTTTCTGTCAGGAAAGAAAAGAAGCAAATGTGGATGACTAATTTTCATAACCAAACTGGTGTCAAAAGAATCTGTGGCTCAGATTGAACTAAAGACTTGTGCGTACGATAACTGAATAATATGTTCACTTTTTTATTTCAAGCCTTGGAGCCAGGATTCTTGTTTTTGGTGACGACAGTGAACAGTGGGTGTGAAAACATTCTGGATTAAATTGAAATCATCTCCATGTAAGGAGGGTCATTAGTGTCTGACCTTGAGCAGTCGTGCGTGGTAAACACTGTCTTCCTCGTTCTCCAGTCTCTGAATGTCCACCTGGTATCTCTCACAAGCTCGAGTCAATTCCTGGACATTGTAGAGAAGAGCCGGGTCCAGAGAATGAGCGTTGATCAGACTTACGAGGTATTCTCTGTAATGTTTCCTGCATACAAAAAGAGAACATTATGATAGTGTAGAAAGTAAAAAAAAAAGTCATAGTATAGTGTCGTCCAATATCAGTCAAAAAACTGATAGTTTAGTATGTCGTCCAAAATCAGTCAAAAAAGTCATAGTTTAGTATGTCGTCCAAAAAACTGATAGTTTAGTATGTTGTCCAAAATCAGTCAAAAAAGTCATAGTTTAGTATGTCGTGCAAAATATGTAGTGTCCAAAATCAAAAAGTCATAGTTTAGTGTCGCAAGTAAAACAGTCAAGTCATATATGCCCAAAATCAAAAAGTCATAGTTCAGTATGTCGGCCCAAAATCAGTCAGTCAAAGTATGTCGTCCAAAATCAGTCAAAAAGTCATAGCTTAGTATGTCGCCCAAGTCAAAAACTCATAGTTAAGTAGTCGCAAAATCAGTCATAGTTTAGTATGTTAGTATGTCGCCCAAAATCAGTCAAAACTCATAGTTAAGTATGTCAAAAAATCAGTCAAGTAGTTTAATGTCGCCCAAAGTCATAGTTTAGTATGTCAGCCCAATATCCGGCCAAAAAGTCATAGTTTAGTATCGCCCAAAATCGCCCAATATCAGTCAAAATCAGTCAAAAAGTCATAGTTTAGTATGTCTATATGTCAGCCCAAAATCAGTCAAAAAGTCATAGTTTAGTATGTCGCAATATCAGTGAAAAAGCCTCATAGTTTAGTATAGTCGCCCAAAATCAGCCAAAAAAAAATGTCGCAAAATTCATAGTTTAGTATGTCGCCCAAAAATCAGTCAAAAAAGTCGCTAAGTATGTCGCCCAAAATCAGTCAAAAAGTCATAGTTTAGTATATGTGGTCAATAAGTAAAAATAGTTTAGTATGTCGTCCAAAATCAGTCAAAAAGTCATAGTCATAGTAGTCCCAAAATCAGTCATATAGTATGTCGCCCAAAATCAGTCAAAAGTCATAGTATAGTAGTCAAAATGTCCAAAATCAGTCAAAAAGTCAAAAAGGTATGTCCTCAGTCAAAAATCAGTCAAAAAGTCATAGTTAGTATGTCAAAAAGTCATATAGGTACAAAATCAGTCAAAAAGTCATAGTTTAGTATGTCGTCCAAAATCAGTCAAAAAGTCATAGTTTAGTATGTCCAAAATCAGTCAAAAGTCATAGTATAGTACGTTGTCAAATCAGTCAAAAAGTCATAGTATAGTATGTCGTCCAAAATCAGTCAAAAAGTATAGTATAGTATCCCAAAAAAAGTGCTTAGTATGTCGTCAAAATCAGTCAAAAAGTCATAGTATAGTATGTCGTCCAAATCAGTCAAAAGTCATAGTTTAGTATGTCGTCCAAATCAGTCAAAAAGTCATATATGTCAAAATCAGTATAGTTAGTATGTCGTCCAAAATCAGTCAAAAAGTCATAGTTTAGTATGTCGCCCAATATCAGTCAAAAAGTCATAGTTTAGTATGTCGCCCAAAATCAGTCAAAACATAGTATAGTATGTCGTCCAAAATCAGTCAAAAAGTCATAGTTATGTGTCAAATCAGTCAAAAGATAGTATAGTATGTCAAAATCAAAAAAGTCAAAAATCAGTCAAAAAGTCATAGTATAGTATGTCGGTCAAAATCAGTCAAAAAGTCATAGTATAGTATGTCGCCCAAAATCAGTCAAAAAGTCATAAGTATGTCCATCAAAAAAGTCATAGTTTAGTATCAAAATCAGTCAAAAGTCATAGTTTAGTATCGCAGTCAAATCAGTCAATAGTCAAATAGTATATAGTATAGTCAAAAATATAGTATGTCAAAATCAGTCAAAAGTCATACTTTACTATGGTTGTCTAAAATCAGTCAAAAGTCATAGTATAGTATGTGTCAAAATCTGTCCAAAAAGTCATAGTTTAGTATGTAGTCAAAATCAGTCAAAAAGTCATAGTATAGTAGGTCAGTCCAAAATCAGTCAAAAAGTCATAGTTTAGTATGTGTCAAAATCAGTCAAAAGTCATAGCTTAGTATGTGCCCAAAAAAGTTTAGTACACCCAGTAGTCCAAAATCAGTCAAAAAGTCATAGTTTAGTATGTCCCCAAAATCAAAAAGTCATAGTTTAGTATGTCGTCCAAAATCAGTCAAAAAGTCATAGTTTAGTATGTTGTCCAAAAAGTCACAAAAGTCATAGTAGTAGCAGTATCTCGGCAGTCATAGTTTAGTATGTATGCAAAAGTCATAGTTTAGTAGTGTAGTATAGTATGTCAAAATCCAAAAAGTCTAGTTTTAGCCCATTGTCATAGTTTAGTAGTCTTAAAAGTCATAAGTCAAAAAAGTCATAGTTTAGTTTAGTCGCCAAAAAGTCAGTCATAAGTATGTCGTCCAAAACATGTCAGTTTAGTATGTCGTATGTCATAGTTTAGTATGTCGCCAGTATGTTGTCAAAAATGTCATAGTTTAGTATGTCGTCAAAGTTTAGTATGTCAGTCCAAAAAGTCAAAAAGTCATAGTTTAGTATGTAGTTGAAAAAAGTTTATGTAAGTCAAAAGTCATAGTTTAGTAGTCAAAAAAAATCATAGTTTAGTATGTCAAAAGTCATAGTTTAGTATGTCGTCAAAATAGTCCAAAAATGTCATAGTTTAGTATGTCGTCCAAGTCAAAAGCTTTAGTATGTCAGTCAAAATCAGTCAAAAGTCATAGTTTAGTATGTCCAAAATGTCAAAAAGTCATAGTTTAGTATGTATCAAAAAAGTCATAGTTTAGTATGTGTCAAAATGTCAAAAAGTCATAGTTTAGTATGTATGTCAGTTTAGTATGTCAAAATGTCAAAAGTCATAGTTTAGTATGTCGTCCAAAATCAGTCAAAAACGTCATAGTTTAGTATGTCATAGTTTAGTATGTGTCCAAAATCAGTCAAAAATCATATAGTAGTGTCATAGTTTAGTATGTCCAAAATCAGTCAAAAAGTCATAGTTTAGTAGTCAAAAAAAAGTCATAGTTTAGTATGTCAAAAACAGTCAAAAAGTCATAGTTTAGTATGTCCAAAAAGTCATAGTTTAGTATGTCCAAAATCAGTCAAAAAGTCATAGTTTAGTATGTCGTCCAAAATTCAAAAGTCAATAAGTATGTCAAAAGTCAAAAAGTCATAGTTTATATGTTCCATCAGTCAAAAGTCATAGTATAGTATGTCGCCCAAAATCAGTCAAAAAGTCATAGTTTAGTAAGTCAAAAAGTCATAGTTTAGTATGTCCAAAATCAGTCAAAAAGTCATAGTTTAGTATGTCCAAAATCAGTCAAAAAGTCATAGTTTAGTATGTCCAAAAAGTCGCCCAAAATCATATAGTATGTCGGGTTTAGTATGTCGAGTAGTCAAAAAAGTCAAAAGTCATAGTTAGTATGTAAAAATCAGTCAAAAAGTCATAGTTTAGTAGTCCAAAATCAGTCAAAAAGTCATAGTATAGTATGTCGTCCAAAATCAGTCAAAAAGTCATAAGTATGTCATCGTCCAAAAGTCATAGTATAGTATGCAAAATTCAAAAAGTCATAGTATAGTATGTCGCCCAAAATCAGTCAAAAAGTCATAGTTTAGTATGTGTCAAAAAGTCATATAGTATGTCGCCCAAAATCAGTCAAAAAGTCTAGTATGTCGCCCAAAATCAGTCAAAAGTCATAGTTTAGTATGTAAAAAGTCATGTCAAAAGTCATAGTATAGTATGTCGCCCAAAAAAAGTCATAGTTTAGTATGTCCCCAAAATCAGTCAAAAAAGTCATAGTATAGTATGTCCAAAAGTCAAAAAGTCATAGTTTAGTATGTCTCCAATCAGTCAAAAAGTCATAGTTTAGTATGTCGCCCAAAATCAGTCAAAAAGTCATAGTTTAGTATGTCGTCCAAAATCAGTCAAAAAGTAGTTAGTATGTGTCCAAAATCAGTCAAAAGTCATAGTATAGTATGTCGTCCACAAAAAGTCATAGTTTAGTATGTCGCCCAAAATCAGTCAAAAAGTCATAGTATAGTATGTCGTCCAAAATCAGTCAAAAGTCATAGTATAGTATGTATGTCATAGTAGTATGTCGCCCAAAATCAGTCAAAAAGTCATAGTTTAGTAGTGTCAAAAGTCTCAAAATCAAAAGTCATAGTTTAGTATGTCAAAAGTCAAAAAGTCATAGTTTAGTATGTCGCCCAAAATCAGTCAAAAAGTCATAGTAGTATGTCGTCGTAAAGTCATAAGTATGTCGTCCAAAAATCAGTCAAAAAGTCAGTAGTTTAGTATGTCGTCCAAAATCAGTCAAAAAGTCATAGTTTAGTATGTCGCCCAAAATGTCAAAAAGTCATAGTATAGTATGTCGCCCAAAATCAGTCAAAAGTCATAGTTTAGTATGTCCAAAAGTCAAAAGTCATAGTTTAGTAGTCCAAAATAGTATGTCCAAAATCAGTCAAAAAGTCGTTTAGTATGTCAGTCCAAAATCAGTCAAAAGCATGTCGCCCAAAAATCAGTCAAAAAGTCATAGTATAGTATGTCGGCCCAAAAATCAGTCAAAAAGTCATAGTTTAGTATGTCGTCCAAAATCAGTCAAAAAGTCATAGTAGTAGTATGTCGCCCAAAAAGTCATAGTTTAGTATGTCGCCCAAAATCAGTCAAAAAAGTCATAGTTTAGTATGTCGCCCAAAAAAAGTCAAAAGTAGTCCAAAAAAGTCATATAGTATGTCGCCCAAAATCAGTCAAAAAGTCATAGCATAAAAAATGTCAAAAGTCATAGTAGTATGTCGCCCAAAATCAGTCAAAAAGTCATAGTTAGTATGTCGCCCAAAATCAGTCAAAAAGTCATAGTATAGTATGTCGCCCAAAATCAGTCAAAAAGTCATATAGTAGTATGTCAAAATCAGTCAAAAGTCATAGTAGTATGTCGCCCAAAATCAGTCAAAAAGTCATAGTTTAGTATGTCGCCCAAAAAGTCATAGTTTAGTATGTCGCCCAAAATCAGTCATAGTTTAGTATGTCAATATAGATAGTTTAGTATGTCGTCCAAAATCAGTCAAAAAAGTCATAGTTTAGTATGTCGTCCAAAATCAGTCAAAAAAGTCATAGTTTATTAAGACGTACAGTAACATTTCCCTGTGACTTTCGTTTCTCCTCCTCCCCCTTCTTCTCCCGCTCCACCCCCCGCCCTCCTCCTCCAGAGTTAAACACTTACTCGCAGAGTCCAGCTTGTCCCAGCTGTGTTTGGAGACCACACGGTGAATCAGTCTGTTCACCTCCTTCATCTTTCTGCTCCATCACTCCACAGCCATCTAAGAGACACATATTTATTATGATTATGGTGTGTTGTTGTCATGGAGCGTGAAATATTAAATTATTAGTTATTAGTAAATTATAATAAAGTTGTTTTACCAGTTTGAGCTCCAGTGTCAGGATCTGTGTTGAATTCCACACCACATTTCTGCAGAGAGGAAAAGTTCATTAAAAACATCTTAGAGTTTTTGTGACAGTTTCACCTCAGCCTGCTGTATTTTCAAATATGGCTGAAAAAAACAAGAAGTTTTCTTTGATTTTAGTAGTTATTCCTACAAAATAAAATACATGTTATTATGCTGTCTTTTGTTTTAATAGTTATTCCTACAACATAAAATACAACATGTTTTTATGTTATATTTAGTTTCAGTAGTTACTAAAAAAAGAGACTTAGGTACATTTTGTGGACTTTCCTTAACTCTTTTCTCTTGTGCACAGGCCTGATTTGAATAAAACACATTTTTGGTCAAACTCAACCAAAACACTGAAGGTTATTTTAATTTTTAAACATCCAAATTCATATTCAAAACATAAGTTTTATCTTCTATGGGACATTTTTCAGAAACAACACATAATAAATGTAATTCTTTATGATATAAGAATAATTTCTGGTATTTTAATCATGTCAAAGATCCCATATTAAAGGAGGTGATGAAGAGTGGGGGTGATGATGAAGGCTCACCTGCAGCAGGTCCTGAAGTCTCTGAGGCTCCCAGTCTCTTAAATAGAAGAGACAGTCTCGAGGGTGATGTGCATGGAGACCAGGGTAACTGCACTGAGCCGTCTTACAGAGCGTCTGCAGGAGGACAGAGTTTTACTAGTTATTCTGCAAATTTTTTTAGTTCCTCTTTCAAAATAAAATACACGCTTCTATGTTATCTTTGATTTTATGATTTTAGTAGTTATTCTTTCAAAATAAAATACAACTTTTTATGTTATCTTTAGTTTAAGTAGTTACTCTTACAAAATAAATACTTATTTTTTAGTTTTCTTTCATTTTAATAGTTACTCTTTCAAAACAAAAGACACATTTTATGTTATCTTTCATTTCAATAGTTATTCCTACAAAATGAAAGACACATTTTATGTTATCTTTCATTTTAGTAGTTACTCTTTCAAAATAAAAGACAATTTCAGATGTTTTTCATTATACAGTTTTGTTAATTCTACTGAAACTATCTTGAATAAGACCTTTTATTGTGTGGTTTCGAACACTTTTTTACGGGGCTTTTTTCCTTCTTGTTCAGCTGTATACACAAGGTTCATCATATCTGTCACACGAGGGACGCATAAACATGAACTCACAAAGTGTTTGCTCTGACAGTGGACGTTAGTGAAAGTGTGAAACAGTACCTTGTGGTAGGGGTTGTTGCAGCCGCTGCAGAACTGGTACCTGCACTGGGAGCAGCTGAAGTGCATGCAGCCGCCTTTGGTCAGAGCGTACTGGAACCTGCAGTGTGGACACGCTGTAAAAACATCAATATTAATTCACATGTTCAAACTATATTTAATATATAAAAGAACAAAAAAGGCAGAGTGTCTTTTGTCTCATGCTGTGCATATCAAAGCAACACTAACACACTAACATACATGTCAGTAAATCATCACAGTTTTGAGACACTAAAGTATCCTGACGTGACTCACTGATGCCATTGTCTCTCAGGTATCCAGCCAAACCCTGTCTCTGGTATTCTGGATCGTTCTCTCGCTTCCACAACTGGAACTGTTCACAGGACAAGTCCTGGTGCTGAGCCTCCCACTGACACCACAGACACACAGACACAGACAGACAGAGACAGGCACACAGACACAGACAGAGAGACAGACACACACAGAAAGACACACAGACAGACAAAGAGACACACACAGACAGACAGAGACATACACAGACAGAGCGATAATCAAGACAAATGTTTCAAAGCTCAGTTTCAACTCCAGTGTCCTACTGTTGGCTGAAGGCAAAAGACGAGGTCAGTTAGGAGACAGAAGGTGTGTGGAAGTGAGAGCAGGGACTTTAAATGGTTGAGCTGCCAGGCAGGAGGAAAAGCAGAAGAGCACAGAGAAGGTCCATGGATGTTGTGAAGGAGGACATGAGGACACTTGGAGAAAGAGAAGACGACACAAGAGAGAGAGGACAAGTGATCGGCTGAGGGAGAAGCAAGAAGCAGGAGAAGAGGAAGGAGGAGGATGAGAAGCAACAGCAGAGGTAGACAGAGAGTGAGAGCACTCACAGGTTTCTTGCACTGAGTACAGAAGCTCTGTCTGCAGGACGGACATGTGACCTTCAGCTGATCTCCATCATTGATGAACCCTGAGACGCACTGTCGACAAACAGAGAACAACAAACTGTTCAATCAGCTGCAGTAACATCGTTTATAATCATCACAACAAACACAGTCACTAAACTTATACACTGAGCTCCTACTATTACTGTTATTAGTATATTATTATTACTACTATTGATAAAGAGACATAAAATAAATCAATAGCATTTATTTATTTAACTCTCACTCAGATTCAATCTGACCAGTTTTAAGCTGTAAAAATAATCTAAATGTTCCTCGTTAGCTGGACATTTTCCTTAAACTACACAAAATCTTTTTTTATTTTATACAAATGAATATTTGTAAACCAGTTCTGCGTGTGTGTGTGTACTCACGTGACAGCACCAGAGGAACTTAGGATCCTTCATGAGAGCGTGCTCCGTCAGTTTTTTATGAAACAGCTCATAAACGTCCATGTCCAGACAGTCGCGCAACTGTGGGAAAATAAAAATAAAACTATTTTTAAAAGTATACATAAGTCTTACAAAGGTAACACAAGTATAAAGTGTATTTTTTAAGTGCACAAACAAAAAAAGTATTTTAAAATAATTAAACAAAGAAGCTAAGGGAGGCTTATTTGTGACACTTATTTGTAATAAAAGGATTAAAAGAGAGAAAAAAGGAGAAAACTGACTGATAACAAATTTTACGATATCTAATGTAAAAGATTCACTGTTTCACAAACCTTCTACACAAGGACCAACATTTTAAACATCGCAATCAAAATGGAATCCTAAAATTTTACACCTTTCATTTTTTGGGGACCCAAGAAAAATCTCCCACGGCCCACGCATGGGTCCGTGGCCCAGTGTTTGGGCACCGCCAGTTTATAGAAGCGCACCTGTATGTCGAGCGTGGAGAAGTAGCTGTCAAGCTGCTCGGGGTCGTTGATGTCAGGTTCTCCGCAGACGGGACAAACCATGTCTCTGATGTGTTTGTCTCTCACTGCGATGGTGAAGTGTTGACCGAAACAGTCGTGACACACGGAGCACTGACATGACGTCAGAGACTGCATCTGAACTCACACACGGGATATACACAGCTTACATATACATACAGTTTATCTATACACATACACACACATACATACGTATATGTATATGTATATACACACACACACACACGTAAACAGTTCATATATATACATACAGTTTACATATACATACAGTTTATATATACAGTAATGTAGACACAGTTTGCTTCCAAAGAAATCACCAAATAAATATGAACTGCACTTTAACAGTTTTTATGAATGTTTGTTATTTTTCTGCCTCCGTTTGTGAACAGAAAACTTTTGTTCTTTTTAAATTCAATTTAAAAATATAAAATCAGAAAATTCATTATATTCAACAAGAGAAAAAAAAAACGTTTCTTTACTTTTTTCTCAAAACAAATCAAGAACAAATTTGGCCGAACCTGAAATGGAAATTTTCCATTTTCAATTGAATATTAAAATAGGGGGGATTTGGATTAAGATTTGGATTAGAATTAGGATTTGGATTAAGATTTGGAGTAAAATTTGGATTTGGATTAGGACTTGGATTAAGATTTGGAGTATGATTTGGATTAGGACTTGAATTAAGATTTGAATTAGGACTTGAATTAAGATTTCGATTAAGATTAAGATTGGATTTGGATTAAGATAAACATTGGATTTGGATTAAGCTTAATATTAAGATTTGGATTAGGACTTGGATTAAGATTTGGATTAAGATTTGGATTAGGATTTGGATTAGGATTTGGAGCAAGATTTGGATTAAGATTTCGAAACAAATAATGAAATAAACTTTTTTTTCATTTTCCAATTTTAGAGGACGACTGATCGATGCATGATTTTGTTTTTTCAATGAGATTTTTTGTTTTGTTTGTTGTTTTATTTTATGATTTTAGATTATGACTTTTAGATTTAGAACAGAATCAGTTTATATTTCATTTTCTACTTCTGACTTAAACTCAAAATTATTTGTACAAAAAGCAACCACTTTTTTTCTACAGAGATTATTGTAGATTTTAGATTCTAAAGTGAATATGGATGAAGGACATCTGGTCTCAGCTGACCTACCTTACTGCGGGGGAAGACGCACAGACAGCAGGGACATTCGTTCTTCAGGAGACGCCTGATGAAATCCCGGTCATGTGACTCCTTCACGGCTTGGACCACGTCCTCCAGAGAGTATGTGACGTCCGGCTCCTGCAGCAGGGACAGCACCAGCTCGCAGCGCCCCCAGCTGGGCAGGTCGTACAGCGCCAGGAGACGCCTGCACATCCTCTGAGCAGAGTAAACCACATGTTAAAAATAGAAACAGTTTAATTTCAGTCAGCACAGAAACAAGGCGTGACCGCCCAAACCTGTTTGTCCGGGTGTGCGGCGTCGATCTGAGGCTCAGGAAAGTCAGTCCAGATACGCTGGTGGTACGGCTCCAGCAGAGGGCGCTGCAGCAGAGACAAAGCCCCTTTGACCTCACCGCCGCTCAGCCGCAGCGCCTCCTCACACTTAGCCACGTCTCTGAAGCCAAGAGAGTGGAGCTCCCTCATCTGGACACGGAGAGAAACAACAGCAACAACAACAGAGGAACTTTAAAAGACAAAGATAAAGAGAGCGCCCTCATGTGGTCACAGAAAGAAACATCAGGGAGGTAATGTCCACAAATAAGATTTGAATCAATATAATGATCACACATTAATATTACGTAATTTTTTACTGTATTTCCTGACCTTCGCCTGTCGGTCTCTCAGCAGCTGCGTCACCGCTCTCTCCATGTCTCCGCCCGCCGCTAACCACGCCAGCTTGGCCTCAGCTCTGGACAGCTTCACGTTGGCGTCGCTCTCCTGTGGCTCCTCGCCGTCTCTCTCCACGGCGGTGACGGCGGCGCGTATCCCAGAATCCCCAGCTCTGTAGTTGACCTGCACGGACGCAGCCATGGCACAGATCTCGTCCAGCAGGTGGGGCAGTTCTGATGTGAGCCAGTCACAGGGGCTGACGTTGCTGCCGCCGCACACGCACAGAGCGGCGTACACTTCCTCAGGACTCACACCACGCTTCTCTGCCTCCTGGAATAAAAGACATGGGAATAATCTGTTTTACAAATTATTGGATTATGAAAATAATACTAAATGTATATGAAACGTAGTTTGCTGTTCTGGAATCTGGAGAACAACTTGTTCTGAATTATATCAAAAATAGTAGTGCTGGGCCGTTAACAGCGTTAACGCGAGACTCTTATCGCGCGATAAGAAAATTATCGCCGTTAATCTATTCTCAAAGTTGGGTCTGGGACCTGGGTCCACATAGTGAGCAAGCTATGAATTTCACTTTGATATGTTAGCGCGGATGTATACCTGGCCCAGAAGGCTCTGACCTGGCTGAGCGCGGATGTAGGTAACGTTACGTTATGTAATTTATTGTCATTTTTTGTTTTATAACGGTCTATGTAATTTACCACGGTGAAAATGGTTTCAGGTTGGATATCCAACCGTCGCGTCCGACAACTGTCTGAATGAATATCCAACCTGAAACTAACTTCACGCGGTATAGCTTTAGCTAACGTTATCAACGTTTTGCTGATTAGTTGCTGATAGTTGCCTACTACTACTAGCAATCTTACTCTGATATACTTTTTCTGTCCTACTCCTAATGTTAGGTGTGATGAAAACAGAGGAGCGCCACTTAGCAGAAGAAGAATTCAAATGAGCCATTTTAATCTAGATTAATCTAGATTAACTCCAAGATTGCAGTGAGATTAATCTAGATTAAAAAAATTAATCTATGCCCAGCTCTAAAAAATAGTTATTTTACTCAAACTTCCCACAGATATTAAGTGTAATTTATACATTAAAATATGATGAAAAATACTGAAACATGTAACAGGTTCTTTTCTCTTTTGTTGAAGCAATTATAGACGAGTGACCATTGTTGATATATAGTCTTATTTTCATAATCACTGAGTCGTTTTGCTCCATAAAATGTCAGAAAATGTTGGAAAACCTTTCTCAAACCAAAAATGATTCTGTTGAATGATTTCTTTGTTTTAGGGAACAAAGAAACCAGAAAATATTCACATTTATGAAGCTGAAAAATCACAGAAACTAAAGTCGCACCCTGATGTGATGGATGAGGCCGAGTCCGTCCTCCCTCATCAGCTTCTGCCTCCTCAGCTCCACACTCTCTCTGGGCTTGGGCTGCGGCTTCACGCCGACCTGAGGCTGCTCTATGGCGACGGACGGTGGCGGCTGCTGAAAAGAGTGAGGCGCAGAGTCTCCGGCGGAGTCGGAGCAGGCGGAGTCTTTACACGACAGGTTACACATCTCACACACTGTGGTGGGCTTGGTGTTGACATAGGTGCAGAACTGACAGGTCCACTGAGAAGAAGGAGATCACAGACGGTCCAATCACAATCACACAAACAGCAAACAATACCTTCGAGGATCAAATATTCAAACCTTTGTTTCGGTTTCACACCGAGGTCCAGAGTTGGACGGCGCTGGGACGACAAGCGGCACAGGTGGACGAGTGGCCAGACGGGGGCGCTCACACACCTCACACAGGATGCTGCTGCCTTGATTGACCACAGTGCAGCTCCTACACTGCCACTCTATGGACACAAACACATACAACGTGACAGAACTTTGTGTTTTTGATGACTGATGTGTAAATAAAACTTTTATTGATTTGCAGCATGCTCTGCATGTGGAGAAGACATCATGTCACCACTTTCTCGTCTTAACTTTACTGGCTCGTCTCAGAGAGACAGAATGTACAGTGTCCACAACACTGCGAGTAATGAGGTCTCCACGTTTGTCCTGCGTCCAATGCTCCGTATGAGACATTTACCTTAAATATCAACAAAATTCACGCACTTTCAATGACACATTTGCTGTAGTTTAATCTAAATGGTCCATGCGTCACCTGAACTTGGTGAGGTGGGAAGCGATGCAGGGTTTTCCTGAGCGACGGACGTGGCCGTGGCGAGACGAGGTCGCTCACAGGTGGAGCAGAGGACGGCTCGCATCTCGTTCACCGTGGTGCAGTGACTGCATTCCCACGGAGACAGAGACAGACTGAGAGACAACAGACACAATCATTCAATAATCCACTCGTCGTCCTCGTATATAAAGTCTGTGAAAACCCTGGTCCTCACCTGGACGTCTTTGCAGCTGTGACAAATGTCCTGTTGTGTCCTTTACGCTCAGGGTGAGAGTGGAAGAGGAGGTCACAGTTCACACACAGTCTCTGCACACAGGTGGAGCACTGACACTGCACCACTGATATACCACAGATACCACACGGCTCTGTCCAACACACAGACACACACGCAGACGTCACAGGAGGAGGAGGAGGGGAGGAGAACAAGAGGAGAAGAAGACAAAGAAGAAGACAAAGAAGAAGACAAAGATGAAGAAGAAGAAGCAGAAGAATGACATGTGAAGTACCGTGCTTGGTCTGGTGGATCTTGTCTCTCTTGTGATTGGCTCTGCTCGGGTGTCGGTGGAAGAGGAGGTCACAGGCGTCACAGAAGGACTGACCTCCACACGGAGGACAGACGAGGGACGGAGCCACGCCACACAGGTTACACTCAGAGCCCACACACACGGCAACTAAGAGAGGAGGAGGAGAAACGTCTCAGGTCACAGTGAAACTTCATCTCAAAGCAGGTTTCACTTCAGCTTCACCTGCTGCTTCACCTGCTGAGGGTTTGGCTTTGAGGGGCGGAGCCACGAGCCTCTGAGGAGGTTTAGGAGGAGGAGAGACGAGCGGCGCTTTGTTCATGTTCTGCTGCTCCTTCTCAGGCGGAATCACCATGGCGTCAGCTGATGTCACGTCCTGAACAACAGAATCACACTGCACACATTTATACATCATTAACCCATTATTAATCCATTACTGCGTAAGTGTTCAAATTGTGAACCTTTTCTACTTCCTTTGCTTTGTATAAACAAAAAGAATCATTAAAACTCATTTTTCATTTCCAGACACTATGAATCAAATGAACAGATTAATCAGGAAAATAATCAGCAGATTAAGGGATAATGTAAATAATCTGTTAATGGCAACCGTCATCCAGATTAAGGAGTTTGAAATAAAAGTTTTTTTCAGTGTCCTTACTAAACGACATCCATTTATTTTTCATATTATTATCATTGTTTTGTAGAAAATTGAGATATTGAGATATAATGTCTTTAAATGAAAAATATTGAATATCTAAGGTTTAATATTGCAATGAAGAGAGGTTAAAATTGGTTAAAAACGATGACAGAGTGAGTGGACGATGGAAACAGAAGAAGGAAAATAAAAACACACCTGCTGAGCGACAAATGGGACGATGTCTTTGAAGTTTTCTACGTGAGGATGAGTTCCCTGAGCAAACACAGATACAAAAACAATTCAAATGAAACCAGATGAAACATGGCGGAGAAGAATCTGCAACGAGACGATCGTCTCCACCCACCTTCACCAGCATGTCCACCTCTGTGCGCAGGGTCATGACCTCCAGTGTCACCGCCGCGACCTTGTCTGTGTCCGGCTCACTGACGTCATCGGGGAAACTGAGGCCATCCATCTGCTGGTTAGTGTAACCGTAGAGGAAGAGAACACGACGTCCTCCCTGTGAGCAGAGACCACAGTGAAGACATGGTTCACATGTGTGTATCTCAGTGACATCTTATGTTTATGTCAGATGTTAATATTGAGAAGCAGGTCAAGTTCTACACAGATCCAAAACATTCTTGTGATCAGAAGGTAGATCCTTCAGGTGTGTCCTCACCTTGACAGCGTCCACCGTGGTTCTGAAGACGGGGTTGTTGTGCTTGACACTCCTCCAGTATCTGGGTCTGGCAGGAGATGTCAGGTTACAGCCGTACTTCTCCAGGATACTCAAGGCCTTGACTAGGCGACTCAAAGACTCCATGACCTGTTGCAAAATAAAATATTTACATTTAAGAAGCTTTATTTTAATAATTAAAAAAACACTAGCTGATGATTCATTTAGAATTTAACGAATAAACATTAAAATTGCAGACCTAGTCTTTGTTTTTATTAGCATTATTTTTCTGAAATTTGCCCTTCCGGTTCAAACAAGTATGTCTAAGTATGTTAGGATGTCATACTGAGGTAACAGTGACACCCAGTGTTCAAACTATGAACTGCAAACACTACATTTGGCTCCAATAAAATGAAAGAAATGATGTCGGTGGAAACTAAAAAGGAATTCAATCAGCAGCAAATCTAAGAAGGTAAATGTTATCTTAAATAATCCTCAGAAAACTTCCTGAAGAGAAAATGAGAAAATAATTAAAGTAAGGTCGTGTGTGAGGAGTGTGACGTCACTGACCTCGTGTTTGCTGCAGCTGCTTGTGTTCTCCCTCAGCACGGACTCCGCTGCCAGGTGTTGGTATTTCTGTGACGGGGGCAGAGCGGCGTCCGCCATCGCCTGAACATCGCCCTTCACGTCCTGAGCGACACCAGACGAGGACAGGACGGATAGAGCTCTCCTCCTCACCTCGTCCATCGGCTCAGACCCAGAGCTGCTGCTGCTGCCGCTGCTGCTGATCATCGCTCTGAGAATCAGACACAGACAATAAATCGTTAAAATATCGTAATTTAGCAAATCGCAAAAACCTAAATTACATTTGTTCAAGTTCTGAAACATAAATGTTGAAAGTATATCATTTTCTATTAGAATAAAGAGTGGTTTAGATTATAATGTGTCATGAATCCAGAAAAAGGTAAATATTATCTTAAATAATCGTCAAAAAAAATCCTGAAAAGAAATTGAGAAAACAATTAACAAGGTATTTTTTTCAAACATAAATTAAGAAAAATTACGGTAAAATTGAGGTGAAATTGAAGATAAACTTTTTTTTATAAGCGTTCAATCACCTGACTGTATAGATCAATTGATTAATCCATTCCAAAATGAATAAGCAACTATTTTAAAGTGAAATTATGAATTATGAATATGAACAAAAAGCATTAAAACTCAATTTTAGTGAGACTAAAAACATCATGTTTTCAGTTTTTTTTAAGAGTCAACTTAAAGATAATTAATAAAAGTGCTGGCAGTTGTTCCTGTTATAAGTTCCGATAAAATGGAAAATCATAAATAAATAATAAAAGGGGGTGGAGTGGCTCAGTGGTTAAGACCAGTACCCTGTTTGCGAAAGACATCATGGTCGCAATGGTTGCAAGTTCGACTCCACCCCTGGCTGATTGTACTCAATTCCATTGTAAGTCGCTTTGGATAAAAGCGTCTGCTAAATGACATGTAAAAGATAACTTAATGAATTAAAGAGACATTTAACCTGTTATACGTTGTTTTATAATAAAGTTAAGGACAAAAAAATACCTGCTTAAATGACACTGACTAAATACTTTTTCTGCTTAAGATAAAAGCAGTGTCATTCATTTCAACTCAATGTAATTTAAAGCAATTTTTAAGAGACAAGATTAAGAGTGCGTGACAGTAAAACTGTGCTAAAGTCCCGGTTAATAATAGCTTCATTCACACTGACAGTAAACACCTAATAATAAAAGACTCAATTGAAGCATAAACACGAGCAGGAGACGCTCAGATTCATATTATTTACAATAAAAACGTGTTAATCTTGTGCACTTTTACCGTTTTTTACGGTATGTCACTGTGTTTAAACCTTAAATACAGTGAAATTTCACGTAAGTTGAAACCGAAACTTTGTCAGCAATTTAGCGTCATCGTCTCCTCGGGTTTATTTAAACTGTTGTTTCGTGTCCAAACAACAAAGTCACCGATTACACATGTGAAATAACGTATTTTAAATACCGAGTTTTAACGTATTTTAAAGTGCGTAGTTTATGGTTAAAGTCTCACCGTGTGTGTTTGTAGCTGCTCCGCTGCTGCCGCAGCTGCTGCTGCTGTTGTTAGCTTCAAACACGGAACTACACCGTGACGGCTCCACTTCCCGTTTGGATCTTTCAAAATAAAAGTAGAAGAGCTACAAAATAAAAGCATACAAGAAAGCGCGCAGTGTGAAATTGAGCTTTTTCTTTTTCCTCGTCGTGTACAGATTTTCACACTATTTTGAAAGAAATAAAAGTATTAAAGTAGTAAAGTATTTTAAACTGGAGGAAATCAGTTTAAAGTTACTTTATATTTTCTGTTAAAATGACAAAATTCACCAATATTTCTTTTGATTGTATACATTTTCTCAATGACCACACTTTTATTATTCTATTTTATTCTATTTTTATGTTTGGATTTGTGTGTAAGGTGACCTTTGGGGTCAGAAAGTAAAATGTGCCACTAAAAATAAAACAAGTAGTTATAATAATCATTATTATTATTATTTAATAATTATTTATTCCCATTGAAGTAATGATTTTTACGCCCACATTAAATGATAAATGTATAATTTCATAATATTAATTTCTTTTCTTTTTTTAAAGAGCTTGTGGGAGGAGATTTTTAAGTGGGCGGGGCTTAAACACGTCATCCGACGTGAAACCGAAAATAAAGTGAATGAGGAAATAATTGTACGGTTCTGTGTGTTTTTGTTCTCCCGCAGCGGCAGAAACAGCAGAAAACAGCAGAAACAACTGAATTATCCTCGCTTATTACAAGAAAACGCGTGAAAACACTCGTTTATTTATTAATTTTTATCACAATCTGCGTAGTCATGCCGAAGACATCGGTGCTGAAAATCAGCAGCGCGGCTGCGGTGAAGGTGAGTGACAGATAAACAAACTATTTACTTTAAAATCACTTACACTTAATGTAATATGATATAATAAGGGTTTTAGTAAAGTACAAAGTCACAGTTTAAAGCGAGTAGCAGAGGAGGAGGAAAGTCCCTGAAAAACGAAAGTAAAATCGACTCGTGACTCAGCGACTTCAACTTTAATTTAAAAAAACACAAAATTGTTCACATGAAACTGTTCAGCTTTAAATTATTGTTAAACTGTGAGGAAACTGTGTGTGTTCCCAAGGTCTGGGTGGGGATGAAAATTAGTTTACTGGTTTTAAAATGATTATTCAGTGTTACAAAGAATTTAAAACAAACGTTTCTTGAAGTAAATGCAGTAAAAAGGGAGAATAATGATTTTTTTGTTTGTTTTACAGGTGGAAAACTACAGTCAGTCCCTTTATCATGAGGTCTGGAGACAATATCATTATTATTGTGATATATAAGACTTATGCAGCATTTCTTAATTATTTTCTTTTTCTGTTTTTCAGGTGGAGAATCTCTTCTCTAATTACATCCCACTGAAGATCACACAGCTGGACGCGATGCTCAGGGTCAGAACGTTTGGAACACGTGTAAAAACCAGGTTACTAGATGTTTCTTTTCTTTTTTATTTTATTTACTCTTCTCCATCTTGTCTCTCTGTTGTCAGGATGACGCTCTCAGCATCACTGACCTGTGCTCACTCCGGGCTCCGCTGGACATTCCCATCCCAGACCCTCCGTCTCCAGAAGAAGAGGTGAGGGCAGGAGACTGTGGACCAGATTACAGGGACAGTTCAGGAACCGCCAAAAAACACTTTAGCCACTTAAAAAATAATAAAATCTATGTCAGTTTAAGTCTTACGGTATCTTAACAATATGTTCATGTCTTTATTTCACTGTTATACAGACTTTTCCAACAGAAAACAAAAAAGTTTCACTCGTTGCACCAAACCCCATCGAGAAAATCAGTGATTTTAACATCACACACACAGGCTTTGTTGATCCACTGCTACCTCCATCACTAAGTTCAAACGTCCTATTTTGTCACTAGAGAAAATCAGTGATTTTAGCTGGCGGGACACAGGAGCTGCTGGTCCTCTGCTGCCTCGTGTGGTCACTTTCTGTCACTGAGGTTAATCTGAATGAAGGATTTTAAAAGCCGAATTGACAAAATATGACATTAGTGTGTGTGTGTGTGTGTGATGTTAAAATCACTGATTTTCTCTATGGGCTTTGGTGTGGGAGAGTGAGTGGTTCACAAACTTCACTTTCCTGGAAAAGTCTGTCTGGCAGTGAGATAAAGACGTGAACATGTGCTTGAGACATTGTAGACTTAAAGAGATAATGATTTTAAAGGAATATGTGTGCGCTTTTTTTTAGTTTCTAAGTGAATAATGTGCTTAAATGTTAGTACCTCATACCAAAAAACCTGAACTATCCCTTTATCATACACACATTTGCAACATTAATCTGGTAAGATTACAGGCTGTTTTATAGCTTCATAAACTTGTCCAACAGGAAATGGAGACAGACAAGAATGAAGACAGCGCTGAGAAGAAGAAGAAAGGTGAAGTTTTTCCTCCTCACATTCACCTAACATAATATACAGTCAAAAATAATCATTTAAATATTTCATATATATATTTATCTGCAGCTCCAAAATGTGGCTTCATCAAGGGGAACGAGAAGATCATGGCGCTCCTGGACAAAGTCAAACCGGAAATTGTGGCTCTGAGAGAAACCATCATTAATGTAAGTGAGTGAAAAAACAGTGAGTTTGACATTTTTGAACAGAGATAATCTCTCGTGTGTCCATGTTCTTCTCCCCTCAGGTTTCCTGCTGGATTCAGCTCCTCATCCCAAAGATAGAAGACGGAAATGACTTTGGAGTCGCAATCCAGGTCCGCTTTTTATGTCAGTTTATTCACAAGAACTCGAGACTCAATAACTGGGCTGATCGTTACCATTTATTAATAATTAGGCTTTTTCTTCGCTCTCAGAAACATAATAAATGTCACTAAAACTTCCATGGTTTTTTCTCAGATGGAGGAAAATTAAAAAATTGGATAAATATGAGCCAAAAAAAACAAACTCGCAAAGAAAAACAGCATCAGTCACAGAAAAACCCACATTAATCCATCTGTGTTCACAGCTGTGAGACTGTGACATATTTCAGTTTGTTTAACATTAAAATAAATATAACATTCTTCTTTTTTCTTTCTGCACCACAGGAGAAAATCCTGGAGAGAATCACCGCTGTGAAAACCAAAGTGGACGGTTTTCAAACAAACATCAACAAGTAAAACTTTGACTTATGGTCGCCTTCCTTCATTTAAACCTGAAAACAATAGAAGAATAATAATGTAAGTTCTCTGCCGTGTGCAGGTACTTCTCAGAGAGAGGAGACGCCGTTGCCAAAGCCTCCAAAGAAACTCATGTGGTGAGTGTTTTCACTGGTTTTTAAACGTTCTCTTAAAAAACCTGCACTAAAATAAAGGTTTGTTTCCTGATACTTTAAGATTTTAAATCAATCACAGGAACGATGAACTCGTTTAAGCTTTTGTTTTATTTCATCAAAGTCAGGAAAACGCGACATTTGTTCACGCAAGAGACGATCTAAAGACGAGGATTTTACATAAAACTGAGACGGCAGTGTTTAAATCACGACGCACGCGTGTTTGTCAATAAAATGTTCAGAATGATCCTTTAACTCCTCTCTCTTAAGATGGACTACCGCTCTCTCGTCCATGAGAAGGATGAGGCCATCTACAGCGAGGTCCGAGTGATTGTCCTCGACATCCGCGGCTTCTACGTGAGTCGCAGCGACGTCTGAAGCCAGCGCGTGGAAAATAAATGGAAAAAAACAGCGGCAGCGCGTTAACGTTGTTTTTCTTTCCTCTAGGCGGAGCTTTACGACATCATCAGCAAGAACCAGGAGAAGGTGACCAATCCTAAAGGAGAGGAGAAGCCGTCCATGTACTGACCATTAAGAGACGCAGAAACCCACAAAAACACGTCAGAGAAAACCTTTCAATTCAAAATCTGTTCCAGAAAACATTCAAGGAAACACTTAAGTCTTTCTTTCTTTCTTTGCACCAAATCCTTTTTTAGTTGTGCGAATGTGACATTTGAAATAAAGAAATAAAAACAAAGACTGTTGCGTGAGATTCACTGATTTATTTATAACAAAAAAACTCATCAGGTGAGTTTTCTTTTTAATAAACAAAAAAAGAATCAGAATCTTACTACAAAAATACTTTCCTCTATAAAATCAAGAGGGGAAGAAAAACAAACATGAACAACAAAAATAACGACGTTGGAAACATGAAAAAGCCAGCGTGATTCAAACTTCAGGACCTTCTCCTCCAGGTATGAGCTGGAAATAAAATGAATAAATGTAAGCATTGACGCATTTATGATCCTGTACAGTGAAATTAAAGGGATACCACGGGTGATTTTGGACGTGTGGTTTAATGCAGTAATGACACTCACTCTCCCACGCCAAACCCCAGAGAAAATCAGTGATTTTAGCTGGCAGGGACACAGGAGCTGCTGGTCCTCTGCTGCCTCGTGCAGTCACTTTGTGTCACTGAGGTCAATCTGAACAAAAGATTCTAAATGCCGAAGTGACAAAATAAGACATATGAAGTTAGTGATGGAGGTAGCAGTGGATCAACAACTCCTGTGTTGTTAAATGATGTTAAAATCACAGATTTTCTCTGTGGCCTTTGTGTGGGAGAGT
Organism: Solea senegalensis; assembly: GCF_019176455.1. NCBI lineage: Eukaryota > Metazoa > Chordata > Actinopteri > Pleuronectiformes > Soleidae > Solea > Solea senegalensis. The sequence continues at coordinate 38,737,826 of NC_058021.1, read as the reverse complement.
GGTTCACAAACTCTGTCTAACAGTGAGATAAAGACGTGGACATGTTCTTAAGACATCACAGATTTAAGGTAACGTCAATTTTAAGAAGTGAGCCTTGAACGAAGTGGCTAAGAAACGTTTTTCCTGTCTCTAAGCAGAGGATTTGTTTGTACGACAGTATCTCATACATCCACACTTTCAAAACACTACTCTCGCTTTAATACAGTGGGTTGCATAAATATCCGCACCCCTTCAACTTTTTGACATTTTGCCATGCTGGAACCAGAAACATAAATATATTTAATTGAAATTTCATGTGAAAGACACACACTAAAGAACACACAATCATGAAGTGAAATGAAATGTATACATGATTTTGAACTTTTTTTATGAATAAAAAACTGAAAAGTGGGGTGTGCAAAAGTATCTACCCCCTTTCCTCTTTGTGCAACCAATTGCCTTCAGAAGTTGCCTGATGATTTCTGAATGATCACATGTTGACCTAATGACTAAACAGAGTCCACCTGTGTGTAATCTAATCTCAGTTCAAATACAGCTGCTCTGTGATGTCTCAGAGGTCTGTTTAGAGAATATTGGGGAGCAGACAGCATCATGAAGTCCAAGGAACACACCAGACAGGTCCGGGATAAGGTTGTGGAGAAGTATAAAGCTGGTTTAGGCTATAAGAAGATTTCCAAAGCTTTGAACATCTCTCGGAGTACTGTTAAATACACTATCCAGAAATGGAAAGAGTATGGCAACACTGCAAACCTACCAAGACAGGGCTGTCCTCTTAAACTTACTGGCCGAACAAGGAGAGGACTGATCAGAGCTGTAACCAAGAAGCCCATGATGACCTTGGATGAACTGCAGAGAGCCACAGCTCAGGTGGGGGAACCTGTCCACAGATCAACTATTAGTCGTACACTGCACAAATCTGGCATTTATGGAAGAGTGGCTAGAAAAAGCCATTCTTAAAAGAAACGCATAAGAAGTTCCGTTTGCAGTTTGCCAGAAGCCACATGGGTGATACAGCAAACATGTGGAAGAAGGTGCTTTGGTCAGATGAGACCAAAATTGAACTTTTTGGCCAAAATGCAAAACGCTATGTTTGGCGTAAAAAGCATCATGCTCTGGGGGTGCTTCTCTTCAACAGGGAAGCTGGTTAGAGTTGATGGGAAGATGGATGGAGCCAAATACAGGGCAATCTTGGATGAGAACTTGTTGGAGTCTGCAAAAGACTTGAGACTGGGGCAGAGGTTCACCTTCCAGCAAGACAATGACCCTAAACATAAAGCCAGAGCTACAATGGAATGGTTGAAAACAAAAAATATCCATGTGTTAGAATGGCCAAGTCAAAGCCCAGACCTAAATCCAATTGAGAATCTGTGGAAAGATCTGAAAACTGCAGTTCTCAAGCGCTCACCATCTAATATAACTGAGCTTGAGCTGTTTTGCAAAGAAGAATGGGCAAAACTCCTAGACGCAAGGCTGGTAGAGACATACCCCAACAGACTGCAGCTGTAATGGCAGCAAAAGGTGGTTCAACAAAGTATTGACTCAGGGGGGTAGATACTTTTGCACACCCCACTTTTCAGTTTTGTATTTATGAAAAAAGAAATTTCAATTGAATACATTTATGTTTCTGGTCCTAGAATGGCAAAATGTTGAAAAGTTAAAGGGGTGCAGATACTTATGCAACCCACTGTATTATACATAAAAGTAGATCACTTTCATACCATAGTGATGTTGTTGCCGTTGAGGAGGATCTGATCCAGTTTGGTTATCCTTCGTCCCTCTGGTGTGATTTCACTGCAACATGTTCATTTCATCAGTGAACGCGTTTAACAGCAACAACAAAATCTACAAAAACCTAAAAGCTCACTTACAATTCTGTCACATCCTCCAACACCATATCTGACACGAGATGTTAAGGACAAAAGGAAACAGAGGTGAGGAGGTGGCTCGTTTAACGATACATCTGTCGCATTTCTACTCATACATTTCAGCACTGCTCAGTCCGGGTTACAAGTACAAGCCTGAAGCCTGTCAAATGTTATGTGATTAAAAGTCAGACAGACGGTTTTATATTGCCACCCCACAGCTTTAAATACAGCACACAGAGTGTGTGTGTGTTTTTAGAGGAGATTGCAACCAGAGTAAAAGGATACTGACAAAGTCGTCGAATCCCAGCAGAGTCCCGACAATTTCTTTGTCCGTCTTCATGACGATGTGAATCCGTGAGCCGATGCATTTGTCCACCAGCTCTGAAAAATGACAGAGGGAAGGAAACAGAACATGTTCACTCCATGAATCCAGCAAAACAGGAGAGAAAACTGCAGATATCATGTGATTTGGAATCATTAACACTAGAGCTGCAACTAACGATTATTTTCATAATCGATTAATCGATGAATCGCTTGGTCAATAAAATATCAGAAAACCTTAAAAAATGTTGATCGTGTTTATCAACTATTTTGATAATCATGATTAAAACAATATTTTTGATTGTTTCAGGTTCTTAAACGTGAATATTTTCTAAATTTCTTTGCTGTACAAAACAAAGAAATCATTAAAATTGAATCATTTTGGATTGAGAACAAAAAAAAAGACATTTTAGAACATAATTTCCAGGTTTGACAAACACAGATCAACATTTATCAACATTTTGTGACAACGCTGAAGTTAGCCTCCGATACGCCAGCTTCCGATTCGGCACTTAAGGGGAAATTTAAGTTAAGGGAAAATTTACCTAATGTGTAGTGCGACTGTTTGTCCACCGATTTTTTTTTTTTTGGGACACATCTTGATGTGAAAACATTTTAGACCTTTTGGGTATGACATTAACTTTGCTTGACACCCACTGTTGTATTTGTGAAACTTTTATTTTATTAATGAAAATGCTAAAGGGGAGATTTCACCGTTTTTGTTTCATACCTAGACCTCATTAGACCAGGTCCGCACCAAAAACCACTGTACTGTAACGGTAAAATGGGCTTTTATTGCATTTTCACAAATAGAATAAAGGTTTCCCAAATCAGAGACTGTGTTTTTATGAATCTTCAGGGTCTGTAGGATAATCCAGTCCAGATTTGAGAAGTATAGGTAAAGTGTTTTTTTGATGTGGACCTGGTCCAAAGTGGTCTATATGCTGAAAAAACAGTGAAATGGGCCGTTATTGTATTTTCACAAATATAATAAAAGGTTTCACAAATCAGAGACTGTGTTTTTATGAATCTTCAGGGTCTGAAGGATATTATTCAACTGTGAAAATAACCGTATGCTGTAGCCCTAATCCCTAATACAATACCTGTTGTTTACCTGTTATGAGCCGACTACTAGCTAAAATTCCACCTGCTGTCCTCGTCATTACATATCATTTAGCAGACGCTTTTATCCAAAGCGACTTACGCTTAAACTACACGTGAGCATCACCTTTAACTAAAATAACTCACCTAACGATTAACAAAGGAATCGAATCACGATTCCCAATCTAACTTTGACCACAAATAAAAATAAAAAGCGCCAAACATGGGAGTTTAAATCAATATTTCAGTATTTCAAGTGTTAGCTACGAAGCTAACGCGAGCAACTAGAGAACGCCGGCTTTCCCCCACAGAACTTCTCACTTTTGCTGCGGCTCAGAGTTCAAAACAGTTAAACACAGTTAAAAACACATCGATGTTATTAAAAATCACATTCACAAACGTCTTTCACGTAAAAAGCAGCAGTAATTTGAACATTTACAAACCGAGCGGCAGAAGCTGAGAGGGGTTCGTCGTCTGAGTGGCCGCCATGTTTGATGACTCACACGCAGACAGAAGCAACCGAGGCAAAGATCGACAGCGACCAGACAAAAACAATCGAACTTGTTCTGACAGAACAAATGTCAGTTTGTCAGCGGCAGAAGATGAGTGAGGGATTTTTGTTTCACAACATGGCGGACATATATGACCATTATTCTTTACCAAGTTTACCAATTAAACTTAGCCTAGAGATATTTAAAAGCATAGTCAAGGAAGAAAAAACACTGACTAGTCCTGCTTTGACCAAATAAATAGATGTTTAAATGGTTCATGCCTGCTAATGTAAATGTATCTTATAGTAAATATTAAGGTGGCCTGGAAGTGCATCACATGAAACACTTTTACACACTCCAGAACAAATGAACAAAAGCAATAATTCGTACGGAAACCAAAACAAATTTATTACAAGATGTGAAACTTACAATTCCCAAAACAAATTTTATGGACGCTGTTCACTATAACAAAAGAATCAATTATGTTTTCACTCAATCATCCAGTCTTATAGACAGTTGTGACTTGATAGGACTCAAGTAGACCACTAGGGAGACTCAATAGGACTCAAGTAGACCACACAGAGACTCATTAGGACTCAAGTAGACCACACAGCGACTCAGTAGGACTTAAGTAGACCACACAGAGACCCGATAGGACTCAAGAAGATCACACACTCGATAGGACTCAAGTAGACCACACAGAGACTCAATAGGACCTAAGTAGACCGCACAGAGACTCATTAGGACTCAAGTAGACCACACAGAGACTCATTAGGACTCAAGAAGACCACACAGAGACTCAATAGGACTTAAGTAGACCACACAGAGACTCAAGAAGAGTCCTAATGAGAAGTCTATGACATTTACTGTACTTAAGTATCAAGTCATTTTGATATGAGTTGTCTTTCAACTGGAAGGTTGTGGGTTCAATTCCTGTCTCTGCTCATCTACATGTGCCCTTGAGCAAAGACACTTAAGCCCATGTTACAGTGTGTGAATGTGTGAATGGGTGAAAACTATAGTGTAAAGCAGCTCATCAAGACTAGAATATAGACCTCTATAGACGTCCTCTCCTCAGTCCCGTCCACGGTTCTTCTCATTCTCTTCTCATCACACTTCAAAGCTCCTCATCGTCACTTAAAGTTCTCCACCCTGCTGCGATGTTGGAGAATTGATGATGTCACCGTGAGAATGTAGGAAGATGACGAGGCAAGAGTCCTTTGAGGTCTTTAATGTGATCTAATGAAATTACTTGATGTACATGTGGCAGTGAGCCACATCAAACCTTCTGCAGGGAAGGTACTAGACCTCCAGGACCATCTCACAGCTCTCAAGAACCTCAACCAGTGTCAACATGAACCTACAAACACATAGTTTGTCTCCAGAGAACCTGGAGGAGACCATCAGTGACCTCAGTGAGGCACTGTGTGAGGCCATCTCAGAGATCAGGTCTCTGACCATTGAAATCAGGACACTTAGACATGAGGTGGACCAGGTGAAGCTGGAGCAAAAGAGAACAAGGTCCACTCCCCTCAAACCTTCTGCTACAGCAGTGTCCTCCTCTCCTGCTTCTTCTGTCCACAGTCTACATAAAAAGATGACGCCAGAGAAAAGACGAGGAGAGAAAGTAGAGAAAAAAGCCACACCTGCAAGTCAAGAAGATGTCGAGATGAACGGGTCTCAGCTGGAGCTGCGTGTCGGACAAATAATTTTGGCGGAGAAGCATCCCGACGCTGACCGGCTCGTTGCGGTCAAGGTGGACGTCGGACAGGCCTTGCCCAGGACTGTGGTGAGCGGTCTGCTCAAGCAGGTTCCTCTGCAGCACATGCAGAACCGCATGGTGGTCCTGCTGTGCAACCTGAGGCCGGCCAAGATCCGGGGAGTCCTGTCCCAGGCTATGGTCATGTGTGTCACCTCAGCGGACAAGGTGGAGATCCTGGATCCTCCGGGAGGAGCAGAGCCGGGCGACAGAGTCACGTTCCTGGGCTTCCTGCATGAACCCGAGAAAGAGCTCCACGCCAAGAAGAAGGAGCAGGTTCTACGAGACCTCCACACAGATGCTCAGTGTGTCGCCACCTACAGGGGAGCTGCGTTTTACGTCAACGGCAAAGGATTGTGCCGAGCGCAGACCCTGAGCAACTGTAGAATCAAATAAATGTTCATGTGAATACTATATATATATATATATATATATATATATATATATATATATATATATATATATATATATATATATATATACATACACATGTATATATACTAAGATTTGTTTAATGAAGCAAATGAAGCAAACATTAAAGCAAACACTCATTAATGTCATATTTTAATTTCACATTGTACATTCTCTGTAAATATTGCGACTAAATTAAATTCACGTGTTTTTTTGTTGAATATAAACCTAAATGAACATGATAGACTTGTGTTTTATTACATATATACTTCTGTGTTGCCAATAATATTGTGTGTTCATTTAAATGAACGTGTGATTTTATTAAATCAAAATAAAAACGATAAAATTGAGCTTTGGCCTATTTTTATCCTGTATTTTAATTAATTTTTATTCCAAATTCTCTGGATCTCATTCATCCTGTGATTTTTTTTATATTTTAACAAAAACACGAACTGATAGTATGTTAAGATTCTGCTGCAGATTTGTTCTGTTTTATTTTATCCATAACCTTTATAAAATGCTATTTTCTTCCCCTCAAAAAAGTGGTTAAATTTGACTAAAAATGCATCATTAGTCTGTTTTTGTTGCTATCAATTCAGTACGTAAGAAATTAAACAGAAAGTCATGCCTCCGTATTACTTTTTATTCATTAATATTGTGATAATTATTGTACAATACAGTGTGAAAAATTGGAGATTAATTATGTTTACATAAAGTTTTAGTGTAATATTGGGAGGAAAAACACTCACTTTCGACATCAAAATCTTATATTTTCTACGGATTATGTCTAAAATCTACCATTTATGTTTATAATCTGCTGTAAATCATCACTGTTGTAAAGCAGGAATCAAATAAGAAGAATTTGATGATTTCAAAAATATTTTTTTCGTGACTAGAGGGGTGTGTCCGGGTTGCTAGGCAACGTGACGTCGATCCACGGGGCGGGGCGAACAACACAAATCTCATCGTGACCCTAATGGCTCGTAACACGAAATCTCTGTGGGAGCGCGCGCTTCATTAAAATCGTTAGCGCAGTAAAAAACGCGTTCATTAAAGGGAGCGCGCGGCCGCCAGGGGGCGATGAACAGAGTCGGTGTCGTTTGTGAGGACGCAGCTGAAGCTGCAGAGCAAAACAAAGGTCAGTGAATGATCCGCGATTAACCGCTGTGACGTCACTGTGTGAAAATGTGAAGGTAACAGTGACTTACGTTTTCACGCACAGATGGAAGAAGAAGTGACGGAGTGATGGATCTGCTGAGAGGCGCTCTGACGCTGCTGTCTGCCGCCCTCATCATCCTCACCTTCCCCTTCACTGCCTGGATGTGTGCCAAGGTACACAACTACACATATCGACACACAACACAATTCCAAACATCTATACACAAATACATAACTATACACACATCACAAGTACATACCTATACAGACATCCACACACAACTGTTGCTGTTGTGTGTATGTGTGTGTGTTAAAGTAACCTCAGCAGCTTCACTGAACTAACAAACACAATATTTGCTCAACAGCAGTGAACAGAAACACAAACATGTGTGAGTCTATTGTGTCATGTAGTCGTGTGTGTGTGTGTGATGTCACAGGTGGTTCTGGAGTATGAGAGAGCGGTCATCTTCAGACTGGGACGCATCGTTAAAGGACGACCCAAAGGACCGGGTATTATTTATGTGTTTAAAACATACAAGTAATAACTGACTCATCACAGTAACAACGTCTGTAAACCACTCACTCTCCCACACCAAACCCCAGAGAGAAAATCACTGATTTTAGCTCGCAGGGACACAGGAGCTGCGGGTACTCTGCTGTCTTGTGTGATCACTTTGTGTCACTGAGGTAAACTTGTACGCAGGATTAACGACTCCCGTGTGTGTGATGTTAAAATCACTGATTTGCTCTATGGGCTTTGGTGTGGGAGAGTGAGTGGTTTGCAAACTTACAAACAGTGAGATAAAGACATGAACATGTTCTTAAAGATGCCTCCCTGTGTCCCTGCAGGTCTGTTCTGGTTCATTCCCTGGTTGGACAACATTCAGATCGTTGACCTACGAACAGTGTCCTTTAATGTCCAACAACAGGAGGTGAGCAGCAGCAGCAGCAATTTCTGTGGACATTAATGCTGTTTTTCCATTCATCAATAAAATATTTGCAGATAAAGTGAAATAATTCTAAAAGTATAAAAGGCAAAAGAAAGAAAAGTTAAATGTTGAATGTCCTGAAGATTGTGATTCCATGAGTTCTTGGTTTATTTGTCAGCACAGGTGCTGACAGCGGACGGCGTCTCGTTACAGGTGGACGCCGTCATGTTTTACCGGGTGGTGGATCCGTCTCTGTGGGTGACGCGTGTGCAGGACGGCGACGAGGCCATGCACACGCTCGCCCAGACCACTCTGAGGGCGGCGCTCGGAGCGCACACGCTGACGGAAGTGCTGGCACAGCGGAGATACATTTTACAGAGGATGAGGGTGGGCGGAGTCATCAGTGAGACCGACAGACAAGGAGACATTTTAAATGGAGGCCGTAAAGATATAGTACCTGTGTTTGTCCTGCAGGTGGCGCTGTACACCACCACCAGAGTGTGGGGCGTTCAGGTGCAGAGGGTGGAGCTGAAGGACATGAGGCTGCCTGTGAGTCTAAACGCTGTCTGTCTGCTGAGGCTGAGGCTGTGAGGACGTCCAGAGCCAAGGTACACACACACACACACTCACACACTCACACACACACACACACAGACCCTTGAGTTATTTTAGATTTGTGTGTGTAGTTTATTAATAACCCTCAGGCCTCATCATGGACATTTTTGCCATTAATGAATTGAGAGCGTAGTAAATTAAACTGTTTGTGTGTGTCTGTGTGTTGAAGTTGATCGCAGCTGAAGGGGAAGTGAAGGCGTCTCACGCTTTATCAGACGCGGCATCAGGGTTGTCCCCCGTGGCTTTCCACCTCAGATACCTGCAGTCTCTGTCCTCGGTGTCTAGCAGCTCGTCCATCGTGGTCTTCACTCTGCCCACTGAGCTCCTGCAGGCCTTCTCTCATCAGTCCTAAAAACACACATGTGTGCGCGCACACACGCACTGAGCTGAAAAACCAAAGAAACACTTACATTAACACGAGCTGCTTATGTGTATCTGCTTTTAAGTAGACGGCTGACAAATTGCTTTAACTATCTGTATTCTGTCAAAATAACTACATTTGTGATTGTATGTAAATATACTTCATATTTTACTCTCTATCAGTTGTTTGAAATAAATGTTATTTTTGAGTCACTTTGCAAAACCACCTTTTAAAAAAAAATCACTTAAAATAAAATCTACGATATCTTTAAAAACATGTTCACGTCTTTATCTCACACAGACTTTTCAAACAGGAAACTGAAGTTTGTCAACCACTCACTCTCCCACACCAAACCCCATAGAGAAAATCAGTGATTTTAGCTCACAGGGACACAGGAGCTGCTGGTTCACTGCTGCCTCGTGTGGTCACTTTGTGTCACTGAGATCAATCTAAATATCACATTTGAACTTATTGATGGAGGCAGCAGTGGATCAACAACTCCCGTGTGTGTGATGTTAAAATCACTGGTTTAATATCTGGGGTTTGGTGAGGGAGAGTGAGTGGTTGACAAACTTCAGTTTCCTGACCAAAGCCCATAGAGAAAATCAGTGATTTTAACATCACAGCACACAGGAGTTGTTGATCCAATGCTGCCTCCATCACCAAGTTCAAATGTCTTATTTTGTTAATTCGGCATTTAAATCCTTTGTTCAGATTTACTTCAGTGACACAGAGAGAATGTACACGGTGTCAAAGAGCGTACACGGCGTCAGAGAGTGTACACATGGTGTCATAGAGTGGACACACGAATTCAGAGAGTGGACACCCGACATCAGAGAGCGTACACATGGTGTCAGAGAGCGTACACGGGGTCAGAGAGCGCACACGGCATCAGAGAGCCGCACACATGGTGTCAGAGAGCGACACGGTGTCAGAGAGAGCCGCAACATCAGAGAGCATACATGGTGTCAGAGAGCCCATAGCATCAGAGAGCGCACACATGGTGTCAGAGAGCCGCACAGAGAGCTAACACATAGTGTCAGAGAGCGCATACATGTCAGAGAGCGTACATCAGAGAGCGCATTATGGTGTCAGAGAGCGCAGAGAGCGCATACATGGTGTCAGAGAGCCGCACACGGCGGCCAGAAAGCGCATACACATGGTGTCAGAGAGCCGCACATGGTGTCAGAGAGCGTACGGGCGCCAGAGAGTACACGGTGTAGAGAGCGCACATGGTGTCAGAGAGCTTAACACGGGCGGCCAGAGAGCGGCGCCAGAGAGCGCATTCAGAGAGCGCATACATGGTGTCAGAGAGCCATACATGGTGTCGGAGAGCATGCACACGGTGTCAGAGAGCGCACGCCAGAGAGTGGACACCTGACATCAGAGAGCGCATATATGGTGTCAGAGAGTGTACACATGGTGTCAGAGAGCGGACACATGACGCCAGAGAGACACGGTGTCAGAGAGCGTACACGGTGTCAGAGAGTGGACACGTGACGCCAGAGAGCGGACACGTGACGCCAGAGAGCGGACACGTGACGCCAGAGAGCGTACACGGTGTCAGAGAGTGGACACGTGACGTCAGAGAGCGGACACGTGACGCCAGAGAGCGTACACGGTGTCAGAGAGTGGACACGTGACGTCAGAGAGTGGACACGTGACGTCAGAGAGCGTACACACAACGTCGCGTCCTATTATCATAAAATGTTGGCAGGGCATGAATATGTCGCCGCGGAACAGTTGAGCCGTGATTATCTGTGCAGCTTTGGCTGAAGACTCTGGGAATAGAATGTCCTGACCTTCTGACATTCTGACCTTTGACCTTCACCCGGCAGCTGCAGCCGCACTTTTACCTGAATGTGACAGACTCACAGGACATGGCTGTAAATCCATATAAAAACACTCACTAAAGGTGGATTCTGACATTTATTAAAAGTGTGTGTTGTAAAGTACATTTCTGAGCTGAAGTGAGATTGAGGTCACATGATCCGAGGCTCACGCTCCATCTCTGTAAGACTCTGCCCACATTTACTTGCTGTATATTGCGCTTATTCCTCATCTTTCCTGTAGAATCTTTTTTTTTTCCAGGGTTCTTTGCAGCATCATCTGGTTTGTTTATAAACAACAAAAACCTCACAATTACATTACATTACATTACATGTCATTTAGCAGACGCTTTTATCCAAAGTGGCTTACAATAAGTGCATTTAAAGATTTGGGTACAAATAAGAGCAAGAAGTAAGTAAGAGTTTCAAGTAAGCCAAACTATGAAGTGCTAGTCATAACTGCGATGTATAAGCAAGTTTTTTTTTTCTTAGTCGAGGTAGAGAAATGTGTTGGCGGCGGAAGATGTGGAGGCTTTCCGCTGTCCGGCTGTTGATGGGGAGCTTGTTCCACCATTTGGGAGCTAGGACAGTGAACAGTCTCAGTCTGCGATCCTCTCAGTGAGGGGGCAGTGAGCCAGTTTGCCGATGCAGAGCGGAGTGGGCGGGCTGGGGTGTAGGTTATGATCATGTCCTGGATGAAGGCTGGACCGGATCCGTTTGTAGCATGGAATGCACGCACTAGAGTCTGGAAGCGGATGCGAGCAGCTACAGGAAGCCAGTGAAGGGAGCGGAGGAGCGGTGTAGTGTGGGAGAATTCTGGTAAGTTGAAGACCAGTCGAGCTGCTGCATTCTGGATGAGTTGCAGAGGTCGTATGGCACATGCAGAGAGACCAGCCAGGAGGGAGTTGCAGTAGTCCAAGCATGAGATGACAAGAGCCTGGACCAGAACCTGTGCCACCTTCTGGGTTAGAAGAGGCCATATCCTTCTGATGTTGTGCAACATGTATCTGCAAGATCTAGCTGTTGCAGCAATGTTGGCAGTGAAGGAGAGATGGTCATCAAGTGTTACACCCAGGTTCCTGCGGTATGAGAAGGAGTTACCACAGAGTTGTTGAGGGTGATGGTCAGGTCTGTGGTGGGAGAGCCCTTTCCTGAGAGAAAAAGAAACTCGGTCTTGTCGAGATTGAGTTTCAGGTGATGGTCAGACATCCACTGAGAGATGTCGGTCAGACAAGCAGAGATCTGTTCTGCTACTTGTGTGTCGGAGCGGGGAAAAGAGAGAATGAGTTGGGTGTCAACGGCGTAGCTGTGATAGGAAAAACCATGAGAGAGAATAACAGAACCAAGACAGTTGGTGTATAGAGAGAAGAGGAGAGGGCCCAAGACAGAACCATGAGGGACCCCAGTAGCTAGAGGACAGGGTTTCGACACAGATCCTCTCCAGGTTACTCTGTATGTTCGGTTTTGAAGATAGGACGAGAGTAGGGTAAGTGCAGAGCCTGAGAAACCTAGTTCTTGAAGAGAGGAAGTAAGGATCTGGTGGTTAACTGTGTCAAACGCTGCAGAAAGGTCCAAGAGGATGAGCACAGAGGAGAGAGAGGCAGCCCTGGCAGTGTGGAGTTGCTCAGTGACAGCAAGAAGTGCAGTTTCGGTCGAGTGACCTGCTTTAAAACCAGACTGAAGAGGATCAAGAAGGTTGTTCCGGTGAAGGTAGGAGGAGAGTTGATTAAAGATAGCACACTCCAGAGTTTTGGAGATAAAAGGAAGTAGAGAGACAGGTCTGTAGTTATTTACTTCAGACGGGTCAAGGGTGGGTTTTTTAAGGAGGGGGGTCACTCTGGCCTCTTTAAGAGAGTCCGGAAAGCAGCCAGATGATAGAGATGTGTTAATGAGGTGGGTGAGGAAAAGAAGAAGATCAGAAGCAATTGACTGAAGAAGGTGAGAGGGGATAGGGTCAAGGGGGCAGGAGGTGGGGTGGGCAGAGGTTATTAGGGAAAGAACTTGGTCATGAGATAGAGGGGTGAAAGAGGATAGAGAAGGAGCTGAATGTGTGGTTGGTAGAGTAGTGAGATCAGGAGGTGGGGTTGAGATATTAGAGCGAATGTCATCTAATTTTTTGTGAAGTAGTTGACAAAGTGAATTGGTAGAAGGGGGGAGGGGGAGTGGGGGAGTCAAGGAGGTTAGATAAGATGAGAAAGAGGATTGAATTTTAGTCTGATAGAAAGATTGTTTGGCTGCAGAGATAGAGGCAGTGAAGGTGGAGAGAAGAGAATGATAGGAAAGCAGGTCGTCAGGGTGTTTTGATTTCCTCCATTTCCTTTCTGATTGTACGTACGTGGTCTGATTTAAACTCCATCACATGATTCTCAGCTGTTCACCGGTGAAGACGGCCACACGTTTAATAATCTGTCCGCCTCAGGTTTGAGCCAAGTCAGGTGACCAACAAGAGGGGGCGTGGCCTGCAGCCCTAAGCTCTTTAAGTAGCCAGGACATTGTGAACTCACGTTGAGAGTTTACTTGGCTGCGTCACAATTAGACACATCAGCTTCAGCACTTCATGGAAACCTGGCTGTGGCTTTTATCACAGAAGTGAAATTAACACAAAGAAAACAACTGATTTTAACCCTTTTAATAAACACTCACCTGATAAAATCTATGTCAGATTAAGTCTACCATGTCTTAAGAACACGTTCACGTCTTTCAAAATCAGTGATTTTAGTTGCAGGGACACAGGAGCTGCTGGTCCCTGCTGGTTAAAATCACTGATTTTCTCTATGGGGGAGAGTGAGTGGTTTACTTCAGTTTCCTGAACAATGTCCCTGCAGGATAATATTTTAAGTCTGCATTTAATGACAAAAACTAACAAAGTAAGAACATAAATAATTCAGTTATAAAACAAAATATATAAAATAATAATAAAAAAACACATTATGAATACAAATAAATTAAATTCATTTGCAAGCAGACTGAAAGGATGATGCAAAGAATAAAAATGATCCTGGTATAACTGTACTACAGGTATTATTATCTCCTGAACTATAAATGTGATTATGAATAACTTTTCTTTTTCTTTTTTAAACTTTTACTGATAAACATTGTTTGTTAAAACTGTAAAAGTGAAAACTGGGACTCCTCTCATTCATGTGCCGTATGATACGTTACATATCGATCTAATATAATAGTAAAATGAAGTGAAAGAGTCATAAATAATACATGAATAAAGAGAGAGAGTTATAGCATGGCGTTGGTGGGTACAGAGTTGGAGCCCCAGCAGTGACGGTTATTAATAGCTACACAGTCTGTGACCACACTGCACCCTGCCCATCGTACCCTGTACTCACGACACATGTAATTTAACGTCACTGGAGTCTGAGAAATGCTTCAGACGCAGTGAAATGCAGAGGAAAAGAGAAGAAAGAAAAGAAGGAGAGCTGGAGTCTGATTTAAGACTAAATAAATCAAACTTTCAGCCCTGAATTTTAATTTATTTCACTTTTTTCTTCAGTTAAAATGATAATTCTGGTTATTTTGAAGTATTAAAATAAAAATATTGTCACATGATCACGTCTTTATCTCACTGTTAGACAGACTTTTTCAACAGTAAACTGAAGTTTGTAAACCACTCACTCTCCCACACCAAAGCCCACAGAGAAAATCGGTGATTTTAACATCAAAGCACACAGGAGTTGTTGATCCACTGCTGCCTCCATCACTAATTCAAATGTCTTATTTTGACACTTGGGCATTAGAAGTCCTTTGTTCAGATTAACCTCAGTGACACAAAGTGACCACACGAGGTAGCAGAGGACCAGCAGCTCCTGTGTCCCCGCCAGCTAAAATTGCTGATTTTCTCTATGGGCTTTGGTATGGTATGAGTGAGTGGTTTATAAAAGTCTGCCTGACAATGAGATAAAGACATGAACGTGTTCTTAAAAGGGTCCGTGTGGAAGAATTAGTGACATCCAGTGGTGATTCAGCAGATTGTCAGACCCCCTCCGCTGGGACTACGATGGCCTTCACAGACCAGAAAGGGTGTCGCTCGTCTTTGTTTGGACAATAATGGTGCGTTCCATTTGTCGTTGACAGTTTCAATAAATAAATCTTTTAACTTAAGTACTTGTTTTCTTGTCTCCACCACTTCCACGTCCTTCCGGAAAGTGTTGCAGACACAACTCCTCCTCTTCTTCCTCCTCCTCCTCCCTCTATCTTCTCACAGTCCCTCCCTCCCTCCTTTACTCACCTCCTTCACTCTGCAGTGTCAGGTCCTTGTTCCTCACTCTTCACCTCTTTCCTTCCCTCGTTCTGCTCTGTGCTTGGAGAAAGGATGAAGTCTGGCACTGTGCTGCTGCAGCTGCTGCTGGGACTCCTTGTTCTCTGCAAAGGTAAGAACAACATTTATCTCTGATTCTAAAGCCCGTGCTCTGACAGCCGAGGCTTAAATCTGCAGACAGGCCGTCTCTGATCTCATCAGGAGAAGAACTGGAGGTAAAAAGTTACTGCAGACACTTTTCTGTGTTTGAGTGCAGATGGAGCAGCTTAGTGAAGAGTGGAGGAGGAACAGATTATTTTAAGTCAGACCCATCTGCTCCAGGTCCAGGTTTAAAATAAGTCAATAAATAAATAAAGTATGTGTGTGTGTGTGTGTCAGCTACTCAGAGATGAGGTTCTGCCTCTTTAGGACCAGGTTCTGGTCTCCATGACGACTTCCGGTCCTGGAAAAGTCAGCGGAAACAAATACAAGAAACACAATGAATTGGCCCAGTTTGATTGACAGCTGTAATCACCTGTTGAGTGTTGTTGTTTTTATAAAAATAGCTGTCTGATCCTATCGAGGGCAGTGTCGTGCACCTGTGTGCTAAATGTAGCGCCAGGGGGTCACGCCCCCAACGAAGCCAGCTAGCATCAGTGCTACATGCTAACTGTGGACTTTGGATAGCATCCAAGTGCTGTGCAGGGTGGATTAGCTTAGCGTAGCATAGCTTGGAGACAGATATGCGAGGACGGATACGACTCTCATGTTTGTGTTTGGGCACAGAGGTGATTAGCTTGCTTAGTTTAGCATAAACACTGTTGTACATGGTTTGAAACCACGCCTGTGCATATGTGCTAAGTGCAGAGATGGTTAGCTGAGCTTAGCATTAGACAGTTACGTGAGGATGGACACCACTCTCATGTTTGTGTGTTACATACAGAGGTGGTTAGCTTAGCTTAGCATAAGGCAGTTACTAATTTCATGCTTGTGCATTAAACACAGAGATAGTTAGCTTATCTTAGCATAAAAACAGTTGTACATGGTTTGAAACCACTCATGCATGTGTATTAAGCACAGAGGTGGTTAGCTTAGCATTAGACAATTACGTGAGGATGGACACCACTCTCATGCTTATGTGTTACGTACAGAGGTGATTAGCTTATCTTGAAGACAGTCATGGAGGGTAAGATAACACGCTCATTCTTTTGTTTTAAGCACAGAGCTGATTAGCTTAGCTTAGCATAAGACAGTTACCAATGTCATGTGTGTGTGTTAAATACAGAGGTGATT
This sequence comes from Solea senegalensis, assembly GCF_019176455.1. NCBI lineage: Eukaryota > Metazoa > Chordata > Actinopteri > Pleuronectiformes > Soleidae > Solea > Solea senegalensis. Next base: position 38,721,444 of record NC_058021.1, on the reverse strand, counting down.
ATGTTAGCATAGCCTTAGACAGATATATGAGAGGATGCATACCACACATATTAGCTTAGCGTAAAAAAAAAATCATATTCAACAAAATGCAACAGAAAAAGATCGAATGAACACATGAAAACACACGTGAAGCATGAAGGGTATGGTTTCCTCCTTACACCAATATTTAAGTTAAGTTAAGTTAAGCTAAGCTAAGCTAAGCTAAGCTAAACTAAACCGACATGGAGACTCTGTTGTCATGGTTACCAGTTTAATCCTGGCCGCACAGAGCTTAAAAGAGGTCACTGAAAAAAGCAGACAAAGACTCAGCATTTACAGTCAGACGCACTAAACCTTTAATCTCACCTTTGACCTTTGGGCAGACGACCAAACATGGAGGTAAATATTTACACAAAGACACTGAGGCAACAACACTATCAATCATTTTCATTTCAATCCTCTACTTAAACATTTATATAAATCCATACTTTTAAATGTGTTTTAAGAAATCGCATGCATGTTTGAATCACTTTTGTCACAGAGAGAAATTAAAGTATGGAGTCAATAAATGTTGAATCTCAAAAAACAAATTTTTGTACAAGCAGGAAAACTTTTGCTCTGAGAAGCTAACTGTGATTAATGATATTTTCCACCTGGAAAATGCTCAGATTCTCTGCCATTGTGGACACAACATGACAAGAGACTAATCTAAGAACAAAATTAAGTCTATGATGTCTTAAGAACACAGGAGCGGCCCCTATCCTGATCTGGTGCACCTGCTGGCCGAGCAGGAGGACATGAACGTCATCGTGATGGACTGGAACAAGGGGGCGGCAAACCTCAACTACTTCACTGCTGTGACGTACACGAGGGAGGCGGCACACAACCTGACAGGATTCATCTTTATCTCACTGTGAGATCAGTTTCATGTTGAAAAAGTCTGTCTCACAGTGAGATAAAGACGTGAACATGTTCTTAAGACATCGCAGACTGAAGCTTGTTGCTTTTTATTATCATGCACAATAAACCTGGTTCTCCATGAACGTCTGAGCCGACCTGTGCCTCAGCTGTGGCCTGTTTGGTGTCCTCAGGTCAGGAGGAGAGTGGGGACGACGAGCTCTGCGATAACTTCACCGATCTCAACCTGTCGCACTGCTTCATGGGAACCAGCCTGTACGTACGTCTGCTGCTCTACACCCGCTCCAACCTGGACTGCGGCCGCGAGGTCAACCATCACAACCTCTCCTCACAGCCGCTCTTCAACCTCTCCCGCCCCACCACCTTTGTCATCCACGGCTACAGGCCCACAGGAGCTCCCCCTATCTGGATCGACCACCTGGTGCACCTGCTGGCCGAGCAGGAGGACATGAACATCATCGTGATGGACTGGAACAAGGGGGCGGCAAACCTCAACTACTTCACTGCTGTGACATACACGAGGGAGGCGGCAAACAACCTGACAGGATTCATCCTGACCATGGAGGTGAGACATGTGACGATCTCTGCTGCATCAGCCCAACTTAACCCTCATCCAAGCCAACTATCTTCATAAAACCTATGTCAGCTCAAGTCTATGACATCTTCAGAACATATTACACAGACTTTTCACACAGGAAACTGAAGTTTGTAAACCACTCACTCTCCCACACCAAACTCCAGAGAGAAAATCAGTGATTTTGCTGCGGGGCCACAGGAGCTGTTGGTCCTCTGCTCCCTCGTGTGGTCACTTTGTTTCACTGAGGTCAATCTGAACAAAGGATTTTAAATGCCAAACTAACAAAATAAGACATTTGAACTTAGTGATGGAGGCAGCAGTGGATCAACGACTCCTGTGTGTGTGATGTTAAAATCAGTGGTTTTCTCTATGGACTTTGGTGTGGGAGAGTGAGCGGTTTACAAACTTCAGTTTCCTGTTGGAAAAGTCTGTCTAACAGTGAGATAAAGACATGAACGTGTTCTTAATCGTAGAATTAACCTGATGTCGCTTTAATTGACTGAGCCTTTTGTAACAGCCATGCTTTCACTGAGATTCAAGTCAATCTCCTTTCACATTTCCCTCATTCGTGTGATAAGTGTCTCCACCAGAGCTCATGAAGTACTGATTCTGATGCGTCGTAGCGGTGGGAAATGTTTAAAGAGCTCAGAGAAAGTACCTTGCATGTAACGCTGACGTGTGCATGTTGCGTCTGCAGGAGGAAGGAGCCTCTCTGAGTTCAGTCCACCTGATCGGCGTCAGTCTGGGAGCTCACCTTGCAGGATTTGTGGGTGCAAACCTGCAGGGAAAGATCGGACGCATCACAGGTGACGACTCTATGTGTGGCGGGAAGACAGTTTGTTTTACTATTTTTTAACGTAATCTTTTCTTTTGAGAAACACAACCCAGAAATGTATATAATTCATAATTCAAATGTCGTGACCTTTGACCCCTGCAGGTTTGGACCCGGCCGGGCCGATGTTCACCAGCGCCACAGCAGACGAGCGGCTGGACCCAACGGATGCCATGTTTGTGGACGTCCTTCACACTGACATGAACTGTGAGAAGAAAACGACACTGTTATTAGAAAATAATGACGTCAGTGTATATTTTATATGTTTAAAAACATTTGAATAATTATATAAATAATCATTTATTCTTTTATCTGTCTATTCTAAAAAAATACTACTTTCATATTCAAATATTCTAAAACTCTAAAGCACATGAAGAGAAAGAGATGCATTCAAAGACCCCGGTAAATTTTTTGACAATTTCGGTGGATGTACTTGAGTGGTTTGAAAATTAGTGGCTCGTGGGTCAAAACTGGCCCATCCAGCACCAGTATGTGGCCCGAGAGACGGGTTTCTGAAAAACATTGCTTTTATTCTGAAAAACAATGTGATTTAAAGGAGATCCTGTTGCTAGTCACAACATATTATTATTATTATCATTATTATTATAATGATAATAATAATGTGTGTGTTTGTGTTTGCAGCGTTTGGACTGAATGGAGCTCATGGTCACATCGACTTCTACGCCAACGGTGGAGCCGATCAACCCGGGTGTCCAAAAACCATCTTTGCAGGTGAACGAGCGCAGAAACAACACATTAAAGGGACACTTCAGGTTTTTATAAGTGAGGTCGTCTCAGGCAGTGACACATAATCAGTGTCTGTGCTAAGAATTAGCGTCAAACAGACAAAGTTTCACTCACTAAAAACAAAATCTGATCTTAGCCGTTTAACTAAAGACTCACATAATGAAATCTGCATCAGATTAAGTCTATGATATCTTTAAGAACATGTTCACGTCTTTATCTCGCTGTGAGACAGACTTTTCCAACAGGAAACTGAAGTTTGTAAACCACTCACGCGCCCACACCAAACCCCAGAGAGAAAGAGGGGACACAGGAGCTGCTGGTCTTCTGCTGCCTTGTCTGCTCACTTTGTGTCACTGAGGGAAATCTGAACAAAGGTTTTTTTTCAAAAACAGAACGGACAAAATAAGACATTTGAACTTAGTGACGAGGCAGCAGTGGATCAACAACTCCTGTGTGTGTGACGTTAAAATCACTGATTTTCTCTCTAGGGTTTGGTGTGGGTTTTTACAAGGCAACACAAATGTAAGTTTCCAGTTTGAATGACCTGCAGCTTTGTGTGTGTGTGTGACCCACAGGTAAATCATACTTTGTGTGTGACCACCAGCGCTCAGTGTTTCTGTACCTGTGTGCTCTGAATGGAACTTGCAGCCTCAGTGCTCAGCCCTGCTCCTCCTACAGCGACTTCCTGGATGGCAGGTGTTTGACGTGTGAGGCCTTCAAACCTGCGCCCTGTCCTCTGCTTGGTACGTGGTCCGTCTGTCTGTCCGTCTCTCTCACACACACACACAGACACACACACAGCAGTGATGAGTGTGTTCACCTGCAGGTTATGACCTGAATCAGTGGAGAGAAACTCTGCTGAGACTCGGACAAACCAAAGTGTTCTTCAGCACCACGGCGACGCTGCCGTACAGGAGTGAGTATGTTTACTTCTTTTTCAGCTGTTACATTATTTTCTGAGCAGTTACAAGACTTTTGGAGCAATGATATATTTTTTGAATCAGTTGTGTGTGTTGTAAGCTAAATAACTTTTTTAAGCGCAAATAAATCATTTTCTTGAGCAGTTTAATGCAGTCTGTATACAGCTGCACACATTTTTTGAGCAGTTAAGTGACATTTTTAGAACTTACATAAATGTTTATACAGTTACGTGACTAATAACAGAGTTGTGATTGTGTCTTTTGGTTTGATGGAAAGAATAAAACTATGAGATGTGGTTTGTTATCTAACTGTCCTCTGTGTGTGTGTGTGTGTGTGTGTCAGAGCTGAGCTATAGAGTGGACATGGTCACGTGGAACCAGTACCTGCGGTGGAGTGTCATCTATATCAAACTACACAGCGGCAAAAACTTCACTGAGGCTCGAATTGACCAGTGAGTTTGTTATAAACGGATAATCGCACAGAAACTAACATCAAATTATATCATTTTTTGAGCATCTGTGAGACTTTTAATGTGAGGATTTTCTTCAAAGTTGCAGGTAGCTTTACAAGCGTCCATCACTGACCACTGAATAACTGAATAAGTGAGTGAGTGTTCGTGTTGTACCTTGATTTACCACCTCTCTCTCTCTCAGTAAACTCTTCCGCTTGGAGCAGTACACGTCCACGCGTCTGCTCGCTCAGTTCAACGACGACCTGCAAAGCATCCAGAAGATCACGCTGCGCATCAACACTGGCAACGTCATCGGCCCTCGCTACAAAATCAGACTTCTGAGGATTCGCTTCACGCCACTGGAACGTCCTGAGAGGTCAGAGGTCAGGGTCAGCACAGAGCCATTCACCAGCTCCACTCTTGAGAGATCATAATCTGATAATCTTTGCCTCCCTCAGGCCTCTGCTGTGCCGCTTTGACATCATGATGGAGGAGAACAGGGAGGTGACCTTTCGACCTCTGCCCTGCAACTCTCACCTCTGACTCGAGAACAACACAAGCTCCTCCTCTTGTTGGGGGGGGTTGAACACTCCAGGGGAATCATGTGACTTTTTTGAGAAGTTACAACATTTTTGAACAGTTGACATGACTTTTTGAACAGTCAGTATTTTCTGAGCACTAATGAGTTGTTCTTTTTACATTTACATGACGTCACGTGACCTTAAGTGCAATTACATGACTGAGCAGTCATGTGACTTTTGTGAGCAGTAACACTGTAGTTTTAGCTGCATTACATGTTAGGACATCAACTGTATTCTCTGATTAGTCAAGCGACTTTCCTGAGCAATTACACAACCTTTCTGAGCAATAACAGTATTTTTTGAGTAGTTACTTTATGCGGCAGCGGCAGAGTCTGGAGACACCTCGTCTCTGTGTCCCACGATGGGACGACATGGGTGGGACAGGAGGAGCCTCTGTGTCCTCAGTGGACATGGAAGACGATGCGACGTGAAGCTGTGCAGGTTATTGAAGCACGAGTGAAGTTGAAGACACATCCACTTACATTTATATTAAAAATCTTAAAAGAAGAAAAAGACTTAATTTATCTTTGATTTAAGTAAAAACATGAAGAACTATAAAAACTAACAGAAATAAACGACTGATGACTGTAAATATCATATCAACACTACCTCCAATATGTCTTCTCTTTCATTGTTCAGGCTCGGAAATGTGAAACGATTCAAAGGTTTAGATGTAAAAGCTGTTTTATTATATTCATTCTTTTCTCTGTGCCTTCTTTCAAAATGAAAACAAACGTAGTCTGAAGCATCTTCACTGTTTTTTCTAATGCATTTTTTATTGTTATTATTGAATTTTCACAGAATCTTTGAAATAAAAACTAATTTCTAAACAAATTTTGGAAATTTGTGGACAATCGTTTGAGTTTTTCAAACATTTTGGACAAAGCATCGACTTTTACATACAGAAAAATAGACAAAAATTAAAGTTGACCATTGTTTAATTTGCTCACGTGTGACTGGAAACAAAGACGACACGTAGATGTACAGACACAGTGATGTCATTAAACATCAGTGTTTGCCTGATGAACGCTGATTTTAAACGTGTGACACGCTTTTTTTTAAATGGACGTTGCACAAAAAAATAACACCAGAGAGAGAAGAGACAAACTAAAGGCTCATTCACAGCTTTATCTTGTTATAGTGACTTTGTCCTCTGTCTGTCTGCTCACCACTGAGGACCTGAGACACAGACAGACACACAGACAGACAGACACAGGGACAAAAAGAGAAAGAAAACAAAACAGAGAGAGAGAGAGAGAAAGCTGAGTCATGTCGAGTATAAAAACCATCTGGACTGATCTATATCAATTAAATATAAATGTGAATATTTTCTAGTTTCTTTGCTCCATAAAACAAAGAAATGAATTTTGCGTATGTGAACAAAACAACACATTTAAGAACATCATCTTTCCACGTTTAATCAACATTTTCTGAATCAAATGACTAAGTTGTATTTGTCCCTGTGCTCTTATGTCCTCTCTCCATGTGTTCTGTGTGTGTGTGTGTGTGTGAGAGAGATGTTGTTACCTGTGTTAATGTTACGGTTGTTGCTCTGTCGCCTCACCGGTCCAAAGCGGTTCCCGCTTCGATTGTTCCTGCGCTGGAAACCTGTGTTCTGTCTGTAGAAAAGTCCTCCTCGTCTCTGAGCCTGAAACCAGAGCGAATAAAAGCACCATTTAAAGATAAAACACAATAAAACATGTCAAAACAGTTAAAAATGTTCAGCCTAGTTTTTGGACTTCCGGTTTGGTATGATGGAGTCCACGCGCGTGTGAGTCCCACTCCCACAACATTTCTCAATTCCAACCTTTTGTTACCCCAACAAATCAGTGCACAGTGTCATTAATTGATCTAAGAGATACAACATCGAAAAATGACATCGCATTCAGCCAGGAAAGGTAATTGAGTACCAAGCCCAATCCCCTCAGCGGAGGTGACGGCAATCTTAACATGTCGGCCATAGCTAGCCTCCGGGAAGAACATCGCCAAGCCCTCGCCACGGATTTTAAAACCACCATTTCGACACTCGAAGCAAAACCCATGCTCAGAAAATAACCTCTAACCTTGAGGGCCGGAGTCGCCGCTACAACATCAGAGTGGTCAACAAACCTGAATCTGTTGAGGGGCCACGTTAGTGCTGGGCGATATATCGAATATACTCGATATATCGCGGCTTGTTGTCTGTGCGATGACTATAATGACTATATCGTGAAACTCGAGTATACGTTGTCACCCATTTGCTTTTTGTCACGCATTTGACATTTAACTCCAGGCTTCTCACACTCTTTCTCATCTCTCCCTCTCACAGAGAGACAAAACAAGCGCACCTAGTTACATACGTCAGTCTGTCGTGCAACGTCACACACCCTCGCCCAAAACAGAAAGGTAGCGGTAGCAGGTGCTAATGGTAACACATGGAGGAGGACGAACTAATTCCAAAGAAAAACAGCACAGGATCCATCGTCTGGCAGTGATTTGGTTTCAAGAAGGAAGATGTTGAACAAACAGTGATATGCAAAATATGTCGCAAAAGCGTCGCTTCAAATATCATTTGAGAAACCACCCGCTAGAAAATGAAGAGTGCTGCCACTCACTGTTTAATAAATACAGTTTTGTTAACTTTGACTTACTTGTGATTTTGCCTTTTTTGCATGAAAGTTTAAAATTAGCATATATTAATGCAGTGTCAAAGTGTTAATTCAAGGCTGAGGCAAAATGGGCCACTCGCTGGAATCAGTGGAGGAGGTGGGACAGAGGAGGTCGTTATCCAGACTGTCCTCCATCATGGAGAACACACTCCACCCACTGCACCTGACTGTGGAGGGGCTTGGCTCCTTCAGTGGCAGGCTGAGTGTAGGACGGAACGCTTACGAAAGTTCTTCATCCCCACTGCTGTTCGGATATTTAACTCCTCGTCGTAAATGTCCACTCACTTTCATACTTACCTGACACTTACTCTATATTAGAGTGCAATTTCTTTTTTTTGTTATTTTCTTACTATATTTTATTTTATTTTAATTCTATTCTCATTTCTTAACTGAGCTGTTGTGAATGTGCGTCTCCCCCCTGGGGGAGGAATAAAGTCATTCAATCGTCATTCAATCTTCAATCTCGAGATATATATAGTGTATCGTGACATGGCCTAAAAATATCGCAGTATTAATAAAAGGCCATACCGCCCAGCCCAAGGCCGTGTCACTCCACCTTTTTCGCAGAAATGCTTATGGAGGTTTTTGGCGAGGGTTTCCTGGAGTCACCGCCGGAGTGCGACAGAGCCCACCAGACGCTTTCCAACAAGCCGAAGCCTGGACAGAGACCGAGACCCGTTATCATCTGGCTGCACAGGTACCAGGTGAAGGAGAAAATCATCCGTGAGGCCCGCACCAGGAGAGGCAATATCGAGGCTACCTCATCTCCATCTACGAGGATTATGCTCTGGAAGTAATGGAAGAACGGCAGAAATACCGAGACATGATGTCGGAGCTATACAACCTGGGCTTCAAACCGGCGCTGCGCTTCCCTGCCAAGCTACTTATAATACACTGAAGGAGGATATTGAGGTACATTTGCCTTTGAAATAATATTGTTTGTCTTTGTTTAATTTTGTTAACATTTCCAAATGGATTCAATGTATACACATTGTTTATATGTTGATTTTGTTGCTCTCTTAAGACCTTTATGGAAGTAGCCCGAGGTTTGGTCAGGGGTTGGTGCTTCAGGGATATGTGCCTTTCATTGCTTTGAGTGTGTGTTTGGTTTTTTTTTGGTTTTTTTGTTTAGTTTTTTTTCTCCTCCCTCCACTCCCTTCTTCCCCATACAGGGTCAGGTTTTTGCATCACTCTGGCTGCTGACTGAGGCTACTACAAGAACAGGTAGCGGGGTGCGTTTTATTCTCTGGAATACCAAGGGCATGAACAGCGCACTGAAAATTGGTAATTTTCTTTTTTTTAGATACTTTATTATTAAATTATTTTCTGCATTTTGACCCATCCTAGAATTAGGAGCAGTGGGCTGCCACACTAGTAGCACCTGGGGAGCAATGTGGGTTGGGTCCACTTAGCCACAGGCTGGTCTTGACACACTTGCAACATCTCAAAAGAGAAAGTGTTTCTACAAGAGACACATCTTAAAACATCAGATACTCTCCGTATCAAGAGACTGTGGATGAGCCATTTATTTCATTCAAAGTTTTCTAATAGATCTAGAGGGGCAGCCATTATCATTAATAAAAGGGTCATGTTCGAGCCATCAAACGTTATATAAGATACTGACGGCGGTTATGTTGTGGTTTCTGGCATGCTGCAAAACACACTGGTACTGTTAGTCTCTATTTATGCACCTACGTGGGATGATGACCAGTTTTTCATAAGGCTCTTTGCTAAAATCACAAACTTAGACAGTCACTGTATAATTATGGGCGGGGATTTCAATCGGTTCAGGATGTGAGTTTAGACAGGTCCTCTTCTACCCAAATTCCACAATCCAAATCAGCAGACATGGTGAGGAGTTATGCTTCCCAGTTGGGGATTTCGGACCCCTGGAGATTTAGTAACCCTCAAAGCAGAGGGGACTAAACTAAACAATATTCCAGGCAATAGTAGTAACTTTTTGTGGGAGGCACTTAAAGCTACAGTTCGTGGACAGGTGATATCCTGTATTTCTCAGATGAAAAGGGCTGACAGAGCTAGGTTAGTGGAGATCGCAGAGAATTTACTCAAACTTGATGAAATTTACTCAACTTCTCCATCTCCCACCCACTAGAAAAAAGCGGCTTCTATTAAACTCAGAGCATGATCTACTGCTGACACATATAGTGGAGAGACAACTTAGACAAACCAAACAACGCTTCTTTGAACAGGGAGACAAAGCTGGGAGACTCTTGGCACAACAGGCTCGTGCAGCTAGTGCATCTAGAATGATCTCTAAAATCAAATTACCAGACGGTAGTTACACCTCTGACCCATTTGATCTTAACAGAGTTTTCTCTGAATTCTACATCAAATTGTACACCTCTGAGTGCCCCCTGATCACTATGGCGGCCCCCAACCCCCTAGAATCCCTACCCTATCCGCAAGTCGATGCAAACATGGCGAGGGAATTGGGAAGACCCGTCTCCTCTCTGGAGATACAAGAGGCAATCACCCGGTCCAGACGGCTTCACTGTCGAATTTTATAAGGCAGTATCAGCATTATTGGCCCCTGTGTTAACAAGAATGTTTAACGATTCCTTTAAGGAACGCCGACTGCCAGTAACTCTGTCAGAGGCATCAATTTCACTACTTCTAAAGAAGGACAGAGATCCCACTTCTTGTGGCAGCTACAGACCAGTCTCACTTTTGAATGTTGATTATAAGATTCTGACAAAGATTCTTTCCCTCTGCCTCCAGAAGGTGATGTCATCCATAATTTCATTTGACCAGACAGGATTCATGTCAGGGAGACATCCCTTTTTTTAACACCAGAAGGCTGTTCAACATCATCTTTACACATGCATCAGACACTCAGAAATTGCAGTGGCACTCGACGTAGAAAAAGACTTCGATGAAGTGGGCTATTTGTTCTTTGCCTTAGAGAAATTTGGATTTGATCCTAATTTTATATCCTGGACTGAATTTATGTATGCTACCCCATTAGCTTCGGTAAATACTAATGGCATTCAATCGCCATATTTTCCTTTCCAACGGGGGACCCGGCAAGGGTGTCCACTCTCGCCCCTAGCCATAGAGCCACTATCCATTTGGCTTAGAAATCAACATGAGTTTGAAGGTATTGCCGTTATGGCTTGGTCAACAAACTTTGTCTATATGCTGACGATCCAAAACTGTCAATTTTAGATCAGTTTGGTCGCCTCTCAGGATATAAATTAAACATTCAAAAAAGCGAAGTGTTCTTTGTTAACAATTTGGCGAGGTCACTCCCACAGACCACATTCCCTTTTAAGATAGCTAGAGAGGGATTTAAATATCTGGGGGTATTTGCTCCTAGCTCTTTCAGGGAACTGTTCCCTAAGAACTTCCAGCCACTGTTAGACATGTGTAAATTGAATTTGTCCAGATGGGCAGCCCTTCCTTTATCTGTGGCGGGACAGGTTAATCTCGTCAAGATGGTTATCCTTCCCAAATTTCTGTACTTCTTTTTTTTGCTAACCTGGACCGACAGTTCAATGCTTTTATCTGGCAGAATAAGCCAGCTCGGATCAAAAAATCCAATCTTCGGACTTCCGGGTTGGACTCGTACCAAGTTGGCAGCATAGAGAGAGGTTCCTGAGTCGAGTAGTAAAATTACCCCCCCAAAACCAAGAAATATTTGAAAACGCAATTTTTTCTTTACAAGTAATGCCCGGGGATGAGGACAGAGAGGTTTGAGGCGAACAACAATGCCCGCTGAGGATTTACAATGTGGCTGGGGACGGCGAGTCCGTGCCGGAGCTGGTGGATGTACTACTTCTGACCTACTTCTGAATAGGATGCTGACCTCAGAAATAACAGCAGAAGAGATAATGAAGTCTATTAGCCGGGAAAAATCAGGAAAATCACCAGGATCTGATGGTTTTACGGCCTCATTCTGTAAAACTTTTAAAGAAGAGCTAATCCCAATGCTATATGACTCATTCAACTACACTCTCAAATCAGGTAAGATTCCCCCCTCCTGGAAGGAGGCCATTATCTCCATCATCCCAAAGGAAGATAAAGATATCTTAAATGTGGACTACAAACTCTACACCTCCATTATATCTAAGAGATTGGAAACAAATATTCTACCAAGGCTCCTGTACCTGTTTCAGTCTCTGCCGGTGACCATCCCACAAAAACAATTTATGGAATGGGACAAGTGGATATCAAGGTTTATATGGAAAGGGAAGAAGCCTAGGATCCGGTACAAAACCCTACAGCTTCCCAAAGATAAAGGAGGTCTTGCTCTACCAAGCCTAAAGGAATATTTCTTTGCAGCGCAAATCAGGCCCCTGATATAGAATAGAATAGAATAGAATAGCCTTTATTGTAGTTATTTTGTGGACAACGAAATTTGGGTATGTTGGTGCAATGATGAGTTTGTCGTGAGATGGAAAAATATAGAACTGGATATGACAGAGATGCGAAATTTAATAGCAAACAAAGGATTATTGAAAAAAATAGATAACTGACTGGATATGATAACGAAAACTACAGTAGAAATATGCAATACGGTAGTCGAGAGATATAAACTGGAGAAGGAGACAAAGATCCTGAGTTGGTTTGCAATTGATCCCAGGTTTATACCGGGGACAATTGACAAAGGCTTCCAACAATAGGCGTACAAAGGAATCACAACAATACACAAATTGACGGAACTAGGTAAGCTTCAGACTTTTCAGAGGTAAAGGGACAAGAGTCTGATGCTGTTCAGGGAGTCTTCTTCTTTGTATATTAAAGAAAAATGGGAAAAAGAGTTGGGAGAGCAAATATCAGAAGAAGAATGGTATACCCATGTGTAAATCGCAGTGCACGGCCACCAGCTCCAGGGTCTGGAAGGAATTCAATTAGAAAAACATTGCCAGATTTTTTATAACCCCCAAAATTGGGAAGGAAATGGCTTCCACACAGCAGCCGTGTTGGAGAATGTGTGGGCAGGTAAATGCAGATCACACACACATATTCCGGTCTTGCCAAAAATTAAACGGGTACTGGGACCAAATATGGCAGAAAAAAAAATTATGGGATACCAGATGCCCAAAACTTGTGAAATTATGTATTTGGGATATTGGACACACGACATAGTACTAGAGGAAGACGAATATTTAGTTAAAGTACTTTTATCGGCAAGCAAAAAATCAATCACCAGACTGTGGTATAGAATGGAACCACCGACTGGGGAGCTGTGGGTGTGCACTGTTGAGGAAATATTTGTAATGGAGAGACTCACGCACAGATTAACTACAGGAAACGCAATTTGATGAAAAATGGGAAAAATGGACTGATTACAGGAGGACAGAAGAGGACGCCACCACAGGACACTAAGACCATTATAATAACAAAGGGACAGACGATTGCTATAAATGTCTTGGTTTTTTTGTTGTTGTTTTTTTCCTTGTGACTGTAACTGTTGAAATTAACAAAAAATAAGTTATAAAAAAAATAAATAAAAAAAAATCCAGTATTCAGCTCCCCAAATCTGAAGGGGGGATTGGCACTTTCGAACTTTTGTTTGGGCCTGCAACATCACTAAACTACTACACTGGATCCAGTGCAGTCTTTCTGACACCTGCCCACCTTGGGCTCACACTGAAATGTCATCATCCCACTGCTCTCTACACTCTGTGATTTGCTCACAGCTGTCCATAAGGTATCGCACAACCCAGTCGTCACCAACACAATTGGGTCTTGGCTTCAGTTGAGGAAACAACACGGTCTGCTTCGGGCTTTGGCACGTAATCCAATCTTGACTAATCATTCATTTCTCCCCTCCTGCTCTGACCCCATTTTTCGTACATGGTCGAACAAAGGCCTCAAAACACTTAATGACTTGTAGGAGAGGGACACCTTTTCGTCTTTCGTGTCTTTGTCAGCTAAGTACAATTTGCCCAATAGCCACTTTTTTAGATTCCTCCAAGTGAGACACTTCATGCAAAAGCAGTTTCCACACTTTCCGAACCGCCCCCCTGAAGCGGAAATTGACCAATTTCTCTCCCTTCATGCTGATCAGAAGGGACTGATTTCCACCATCTATAACAGAATCGGCCTCTTGTGTCCGGTCCCCACAGCATCACCTAAGGGTCTGTGGGAGCAGGAATTAGGGGTGGGCATAGATGACGACCAGTGGAGAAGCGTTTTAAAACTGGTCCACTCCTCATCCATGTGTGCCAGACATGGCCTTTTACAATGTAAAATGCTCCATAGAGAGCCCACTATACCAATGCTAAATTGGCTGGAATATATTTTGATCACAGCGATGCTTGTAACCGTTGCAAACAGTCTCCAGCTGACGATTTGCACATGTTCTGGTCATGTTCAAGGCTGTTTAACTTCTGGTCATATTTAAGACTCTTGAACAGACCCTTGACGTGATTTTAGAGCCGAACCCCCTGACTGCCCTTTTTGGTCTACCACCAACTGAAAACTTGTCTGGTACTGTAAACGTGTCATTGCCTTCACCACTCTGCTAGCCAGGCTTACTATTCTTCTCAAATGGAAGCAGGCTTCCCCCTCCAACTCATAATAGATGGATACAGGAAGTTTTACGTCGTCTATAGCTAGAGAAGTTGAGATCCTCACAAATGGGATCTGTGGCATCCTTTCGGAGGACCTGGGATCCTCTGTTAGCCCTGATTAGCGACAAGCCCGTCCACCCCTTAGGCAGAGTTGAACAATGGAGTGAGATCTCCCCCTTTTTAATTTTTTTATATTATTTCTTATTTATGTATTTAATTAATTATTTTTCAGTCATTGGTGGTTTTTTTTATTCATGTACATGTGTGTATGAATGTTTATTCTGTATGAATGTACAGTGGATATAAAAAGTCTACACACCCCTGCTCAAATGCCAGGTTTTTGTCATGTAAAAAATTACATCAAGATAAATAATTTCACTTTATTCAGTTTATAACTTTTTCCACCTTGACCTATAACCTGTACAACGCAAATGAAAAAACAAACAGAAATCTTTCAGGGAGTTGAAGTAAAAATAATCAACTGAGATAATGTGGTTGCATAAGTGTGCACACCCTTTTATAACTGGGGATGCTGCTGTGTTCAGATTTAACCAATTACATTCAAACTCATGTTAAACTGGAGTCAGCACACACCAATTAAAGTGCCTCTGATCAACCACAAATAAAGTTCAGCTGTTCTAGTAGACCTTTCTTGACATTTTTGTAGCCACATCTTCCAGCACAAGTCATGGTCCGCAGAGAGCTTCCAAAGCATCAGATGGATCTCATTATTCAAAGATATCAGTCAGGTGAAGGCAACTAAAGAATTTCCAAGGAATTAAATATACCGTGGAACACAGTGAAGACCGTCATCATCAAGTGGAGAAAATATGTCACAACAGTGACATTACCAAGAACAGGACGTCCATCCAAAATTGACGACAAGACGAGAAGAAAACTAGTCAGGGAGGCTGCCAAGAGGCCGACAGCAACACTCAAGGAGCTGCAGGAATTTCTGGCAAGTACTGGCTGTGTAGTACATGTGACAACAATCTCCCGTCTTCTTCATATGTCTGGGCTATGGGGTAGGGTGGCAAGACGGAAGCCTTATCTTACAAAGAAAAACATCCAAGCCCGGCTTAATTTTGCAAAAAGACATCTTAAATCTCCCAAACGCATGTGGGAAAATGTGTTATGGTCTGATGAAACCAAGGTTGAACTTTTTGGACATAATTCCAAAAGGTATATTTGGCGGAAAAACAACACTGCTCATCATCAAAAGAACACCATACCTACAGTGAAGCATGGTGGTGGCAGCATCATGCTTCGGGGCTGTTTTTCTTCAGCTGGAACTGGGGCCTTAGTCAGGGAATTATGAACAGTTCCAAATACCAGTCAAAACCTTCGGCCTTCTGTTAGAAAGCTGAAGATGAAGAGGAACTTCATTTTTCAACACAACAATGACCCAAAGCAAACATCTAAAATCAACAAAAAATGGCTTCACCAGAATAAGATTTGGAATGGCCCAGCCAGAGTCCAGACCTGATTCCCATTGAACATCTTTGGGGTGATCTGAAGGGGCTGTGCACAGGAGATGCCCTCGCAATCTGTCAGATTTGGAGCAGTTTTGCAAAGAAGAGTGAGCAAATACTGCCACATCAAGATGTGCCACGCTGATAGGCTCCTACCCAAAAAGATTGAGTGCTGTAATAAAAGCCAAAGGTGCTGCAACAAAGTATTAGTTTAAAGGGGACATATTATACCCTATTTCCCCCATTAAAATAGTTCCCTGGTGTCCTAATGAACATGTCAGTGACATGCTTTGGTCAAAATACCATAAGGATGAAGAATCATAGTAGTTCAATAACCCTGCTAAACCCGCCCCTTTCAGAACGCTCGGTTTTTCTTGCATGGTTCCTTTATATGCAAATGAGACACAGGCAAACACACACCCACTTCTTCCAGGGGGTTTCTGATTTGTCCTCTTTACAGCGCTTTACAGCTCTATTCGTCTCCCCCTCCCTCCACTAGCTCTCTGACAATATCAACATGTCAGCGTGCGCAGAAAACAGCGAGAGTGCCGTCACAGGAAGAGACGTCCTACATAAGGATCGAGCCGAACACTGCCGAACTGTAAATCAGTTAAAAACACTTATGAACAGAACTGCTGATCGCCAGCGGCGCGCTGAATAAACTGTATGTTGCTGTATCAGCTCCGGAGACCTCACCACCGCTGACCAGCTCCGGTGCTCCGGCGAGCTGGCGATCAGCGGTGCTGCACTCTCTGTGTCACCGCTGATAGCCAGCGGCAGTTTAGGCAGATCGCCGCTCGCCGCTGGCGATCAGCGGTGACACAGAGAGTGCAGCACCGCTGATCTGCATAAACAGCTGCTTTATGTGATTGTATCAGACTGAGTCTGTGCTCCGGTCATGGAGGACGTACTGAACAAATATGTTTAATTAGGACGTGTCAGAATGGTCAGTTATGAGCTCTATGTGATCTTTTCTTAACAATGTGTGTGTTTGTACGTCGTGAAATACGTCCCCTGACTAAATACGGCGACCAGTATATATCCGGCACATTAGCTTCATATATAAAATCCTCTGTAAAACACTGTGCTCCACTGTGCAGCCACCAACAGCACACTTGTCCCTCCGCGTTGACATAATACCGCTCTTCCTCCCTCGCCTGCACTCTCGCAGGGACAAGGTGGAGCTTAGGTGGAGCTTGCGAAGTAAACGTACTGGTGGGGCGGTAACATTCGCGGTGAAATGCGCATGCTGACTTCATAAGTGCAGGGAATTCAACATCGAGCGTTTTATCGCCTATACTTACACTAAGCGGAACCACGAAAACTTGACTGAGTATTGTTTTTCCACACTTTGGCGACTGGTAGGGCCCCCAGAGTCCCAAATATCAGTATTAAAATGGTTAAAAAGTTGATTTTGCATAATATGTCCCCTTTAAGGGTGTGCATATTTATGCAACCAGGTTATTTTAAGTTTTTTATTTTATATTTTTCCCCTTTAAAGGTTTCAGTTCATTTTTCAATTGCATTGTACAGGTTATAGGTCACTTTAAAGGTGGAAAAGTTGTGAAATTATTAGTCTTGCTGTAATTTTTTTACATCACGAAAACCTGGCATTTGAACAGGGGTGTGTAGACTTTTTATATCCATTGTATGTGTATGTCATGTTGTACCTGCACTAACCACCATTTAGTGGTAACTTCACCATAACCTCATCGGGAAGTTGGAGGGTGGGCATTGGGAGGGTATGGGGGTTATTGTTGGGGTTTTCTATTCCTTTCTTTCTTGATAAGCTTCAGTTTACCGTGCACATGTCATGTTAATACTGCCTTGTGTATATTACATTGTTTTGTCTGGAGAAGAAAAAACTAATAAAAAGATTGGTATAAAAAAAAGGATCAGCCTAGAAAACAAAGACCGAGTTTTAGAGAAGATCATTTGACCTTGAGTGTGTGTGTGTTTCCTTCTTCTCTCACCACAGTCTTTCCCTCTGGTCTCCTGCTCTGCTCCTCAGACCATGAGGAGAAACCGTCATCGTCTTCCAGTGGAGACATGTCATCACTGTACTGCACAGCTGCTTCACTGACAACACAACAACATCCCAGTAACAACATGTAGATAAACATCAGTCACTGAGGGAGAAATAATGCATCAGTTCAGCTGAACGTCCTCAAATTTAAAGTTTGGTTAATGACAGAGAAAAACACTGAGTAACTGTAAGTGAGGGGGGGCTTTGTTTAGTGACAATCAATTTCACCGTCAATCGAGGATGGGTTTATTGAAATGTGGTTTCGATTTTCCAAAACCTGAAACTAATGGTGTTTTTTAAAAATTAGAAAAACTGAATTATCAAAGCTGTGACGTATCACTTTCACATTCCAGAAAATCAGAATATTTTTATGATGAAATAATTTTTTCATCATTATTTTTATGAATTTAAATGTAGAAGTCAAACACAGGGTGATATGTTTGCAGTTCACAGTTTGTAGACTGGGTGGCACTGTACGCCTCTGCAATGGTTGAGATCAATGATGCTGCATGAGTAAGATAATATCGTCCTTTATTTGAAGTTTACATTATTACAGCAGCAAAGACAATAAAGGTAATAAATAATAACAAGCATTATCAAAACATTTACAATATATAAAGATATTAACACTAAGATTATAAAGAAATGAGTTCAAGTAGAATGTACATTATAGACAGTTTGCAAGTGTGGTATCACCTGACAGGCCCATGGAGGCGCTGTGACATGCTGCCCCCTGGTATCGTGACCTTCACCCCCTCCAGTCTCTCCTGCCTCCTCCTCTCCAGGTCGTGCCTCAAGTCCCCGGGGCCACGCACAGGCTGCTGGTTCAAACCCTGTCATCACACACACACAAACACAAACACACACACACACACACACTGAAACTCTTTCCTGCCAGAGATGTTTTCCGATATAATTTTTTGCCTGTACATTTGTTTTGATTCTGGTCCAAACACCGCAGCAGACGACTCACCAGGAAAGGACGTGTGCGACATCATTTTTACATGACTCCAGATTGTTAAAATGAGTCTCTGAAGTAACGCTAAACTTTAAAAACAGAGGCATACATACGCAGGACACAGGTACGCTGGTTAGTTGTAGCGCTGTTCTTTTCGTGCCGCTCCAGTTTGACTGTAGGCTCGCTAACGGAGCTAACTGGTAAATACTGCCAAACCGCCGACATGATGAGCTAAAGTTAGCTCCTTGTCTACAGGTGTCGGGTGATCAGTTCTTCTGCACACCTCTAAAACAGCACAGCGCAACTGTTTCAAGAGTGGCGAAGAAGAACCGCGTCGGAGCTCTAATAAATTAGGTGGTATCGCCGATACCGATGCCCACATTTTCGGCAGTATCGGAGGCATTTCCGATACTGGTATCGGAGGCATTTCCGATACTGGTATCGGAACAAATCTAGTTAGTTCACCTGCACTGATCCCAGTCTGGAGAAGAGAGGCTCCTCCTCCTCCTCCTCATCAAGCAGAGAGTCGATGTTGAGGCTGAAACCTCTGCAGACAAGAAAATAATAAGAAAAATGATTTCAATGTTTGAGGATTTCTCTTTAGTTAAAGCCGCAGACGCCCAGACTCACCGGTTTGAACTGAACCTCTCGTCCAGTGTCAGCTCCATTGTCTCTTCTTCAGCATAGCCGCCTTTCTGAGGAGCCGAGAAACGCTCGTTCAGAGTGATGTCGTCGCCTCTGAAGTAATGTTCTGTCAATGCACACGAGACAGAAAAACAACCGTGAGCCACGTTTACATCACAGTCAGTGAGATATGCAGTGAACAACAGCTGTACATCGAGAAATAAAATATAAAAACAGACGACCTAAAAACAAACAATAAAACAAAAAAACTTCACAAATAAAAACAAGTCATACAACAAAATTTTAAAAGGGACAGTATATGTGGTTTTCCTCAAAGTTTATTAGGTCAAGCTTCAACTCAATACTCAATACTAATTGATTTAAAACATCAAAATATTATATACAGTTATTTTGGAACTATTTGGAATCGAAACATAAACATGTGGGAGCATATCTTTTATAGACTAACACTTTAAATACACATTTACACATTTGCTTTATGCTCAAAACTAAGCTAGAAAAGTTGAACATTGCATGCACACAACCTTGGATGAACACTCAAAGAGGAGTCACAGAGACAGCGAGAAAGACCTGAAACAATAACTCATGCTTATACAGCACCAGTCCTACAGAGCAGCTACTGGGAGGGCGGCACCAGACTGGGCATGGCTCATTGTGATTGCCGGGGATGCAGTATGTGCGCCAACAAGGTTTATATATAATATTTATATATACATATATATACACGTGTATATACTGTGTATATATATATATATATATATATATATATACACACACACATATACACATATATATACATATACATATATATACACATAAATATATATATACATATATACACATATATATATATATACACATATATATACATATACACATATATATACATATACACATATATATATATACATATATACATATATACAGTGATGCGTTTGTCGGATCGGAAAGACAGCGTTTTAGCAACCGCGTCGTCCATTTTCATGACAAAAATAACATTGCTGTCTAATTTCTTTGATCGGCCCAGAGCTCCCTCTGACTTCTAGACTGTAGTGTATATTCTGATGTAGTTTTTTTATATGGCAGATGCTTATTTTTAGAATTTAGGGCAGTCAATGGTCAATGACTTGGTTACAGTTTTAGTTTCCACCCATAAAACGTGACAGCTTTCAAACTAGTTCAAATGTATCCCACGTTCTAGGTTTTTACTTCATAAACGATGAAAGCTTGATGTTAAACCACAGTAAACACGACGCTGACCTTTGACATGGTGCACCAGCGTGATGATCTCCTGGGCAAACGTCCCTGTGTGCGTGGCCGTCTCTCTGTACGTCCCCGAATGTTCCAACATGGGCAGGAAGTCCAGACGCTGGCGACCCACGTTGACCAGGTCCAACGAGAGCTGCCTGTCTGAAGAGTACAGCAGCGAGCTGCAGAGGAGGAAGACGGCGGGTAAACACGCAGTGAATGAGCTTGTGTCGACTCAAAAATTATGGAAAATTAGCTCACGTTAAAGCAGAACTTTGCAGGACTTTGACCGTAATTTAACAGCTTCAGAGTCATTATGATGGTTAAATGTCTTGTTGCAGACTTGCAGAGTTCTGCTTTAATTGTGGGACAGGAGAACTTGCAGTGTTTACAGTGTAACTGCAAAACTTCACTGGTTCAGCTAGCTTTGTATATTTTTAATAATAACTTCACCAACACAAGAGGATGAATGATAAATCAACAGCTTTACCTTACCGCACACACTTACCTTGCGTGTGATCTCAACCGACAATGTTTACATAAACTATACCTTTATGTTGACTCGAAAAAGGGGGCGCTTCAACCTCTTACATACGCAGAATTAAACAAATTTAGATGTTTTATTTGGATATAAATATGGAGGGGCTTAGAGTGACAGTGCTGGAGGAGACCAGGTGAGTTAAACACAGGGTGAAAGTTCACACTTCTTTTCTCTTAATTGACTCAGTCTTCAGCAAAGTGGCTTCATTCCTCCGTTCGCTGGGTTATTTTAACCAGTCGAGTTTCACGTGGAGGAGAAAGATGGTGTTTTACAATTTCTGCTTCAGAACTTCACTTGGAGCTTGTGGGCTTCGTTTCCATCTAAAGCCTAACCTCTGACATGATTCATGACGTCAGAATCTTGTTGTAGTCCTGACAATTCTTTGGGTGATTGAAGTTCCTTCAATGACACATTTTCTGATGCTTCAACTTCTCAGTGATTTTGTGCTTTGACAACTTCTTCAACTTCTCCTTTCAAACATAATGATTTTCATGGTCATGGAATCAACTTGTCCAAACGTAAGCACTGACAACGGTGACATTGCTCCAACATGCTCCTCCATCATCACAAACTGTGCCTGTGGCTCAGAATTCTCCCGTGTCCGATTTCCATCAAAACTTTGACTTATCTTCTTGTAAGACATTTCTACAATTCCTCCATTTTTGTTTTAGTTCATGACTCCTTTTCTTCTTCTTCCTTCAACAGAAGTGATATTTATCCTTATGGCTTTGAATCTTGATCATTTCCCACTCATGTTGTGATGATAGTGACGGCTTCATTTTCCTGTTAACAACTGATGCTCTGAAAGTAAAAAATCTGTAATCCCACTGGCATACAGGTCTTTATGGCATCTTGGACTCAGACTCAGGTCAACCTTGTCTGAATCTTCTTTGCAAAGCAACACTGTGATTTAACACTGAAACATTCCAGGAGCAAATCTCAAGAGAATCTTCTTGATCTGCACAAGATATTGGATCTTCAAGAGCATCTTAGCGCTGTTCTTCCAGTTTGACCCACAACCTCTTCTTTTTTGTTCCATCAAGCCTCAGAAATTCTCTCGTCTTCAAAGCATCATCTCGCAACTCCGGATTACTCTTCCAAGAAGACAAAGGATCAAAGGATCAGTCCTGTCTGACTTGAACATGTGCTTTTAGAGAGCTCCATCCGTCTTCGCCGACAGTCATTCACTTGCCTTCTGAAACATCCAAGACGTTTCCGCGGTTTCCCTGTTGTCACGACTCATGGCTTTATCTTTGAGATGATGGCGTTTCTTCAGATCAATCAGAGACAGAATCATCTCCACCAGCGGCAGCAGTTGTGACGCAAGTCAGGAGTGGGTTTCCACTGAAACATGGAGAAAAAAATAGTTGTGCAACGATGTTTATTTTGCAGATGATCTCAGTAATGCAAGGATCAATTTTGATGTTTGCGCCAAAACCGACACATCTGGGATTTCACATCAAACCAGAGCAACTCAGACCACAGGTTCCCTTCATTGAAAAGTGTTGTTTGGATGCCAGATACAGGTCATCTGAGCCAGATGTTCTTCCAGATTATTTGGTTTCACAGTGACAACATCCACATCTGCCTGGCCCTGCTTCACCTGCTTCTTCTAAGATCCATCTGAAGAACAGAGACCACGTCTGGACAGTTAAGTTTACACCTGCTGCCATTTGGTAAAATCCTGTAAAAGCCATTCCCCTTTCCAGTTTTCCAAATTACACAAAATAAGATCATTCCCTTCACCATGCTCATCGTGGTGGTCTTCTCACCATCTCATGTTGTCTTGTTCTTCATAACTGCTCCTTCATTTATTTGACAAAGCAAAGGCAGAAGAAGTTCTTTGCTCTTCTGTTGTCTTGATTCTTCTCCAATGAATACCAAGTCCTCGAATTTCACGAGTGCATTTTCTTTCCATTCTTTCCACATTTCAGGCAATGTGTTCAGTGTCCAGTGGTTTCACACATTTATGCAGAATCAGATCTGTTTTGCTTTCTCATTTCCAAGGTTGTCACTTTCCCAAAAATGCTCCCAAATCTCAGCTTCAGGTTGACGTCTTCAGGTTTTACCTGGGTCTTCATGAGAAAGCGACTTTGTGAGAGAAATCTTGATTGGGTAAGGAACACATGAATGCTTGTGCCTCACAGCCATGAAGCAGTTCATGGAAAAATTCGGGAAGTCACAAAATGTGGATCCACTTCAGACAAATTCAGTTAAATGAAAATGATCTTTCAATTTCCGTTTGTCTCCTGCAGTCATTCAGGTAAGTTAGAAACAGAAGTGTGAACTCTCCCCACTCACCCTTGATATTCCAATTAAATCAATACTCTACCTGTTCTGCTTCACAGGTCGGCTCATGTCCACTTTGATGGTCAAGGTTTCCTCGTTAGCAGAGGCCATGTTGCTGCTGTTGCTTCTCTTCTCAGACCATCCACGGGGCATTTTAGGATCCAGATCATCCCTCTGAAAGTGTTGGTCCAGACTTCTGGGTCTGTCATGTTGCCAGACTACTGCTGTGTGGTCTTGCTCCACTGCGATGGGATCATCGTAACCATCTTCTCTGATTGCTCTGTACCCTGGTCTTTGCTCTTCACGGGGAAGACCTTGGAATCCCTGGGGCAATTTCTGTGAACGTGGTTGGTTTCTGAGTGGCGGTGTTGTCCTTGCATCTTGTCCACGGTTCAAGTTCCCTCTTAGAGGTTGAGATAATCCCCTCCACCTGTGGCTCAAAGACCCATCACGTTTCTCATGTCCCAGGGCGTTGGCTCTATCATTCAACGCAGGGCTCCTCCTTGACTCAAGATGATTGGATTCTCTCCAGGTTTCTTGAAAATTGCGTCCTCGCACGTCTTCTCGATCACCCGAGCGGTTGTCTGGCATCTTAAGACGCTGCGGTAAGGACAGGAGTGGACGAGGACCCCTTTGACGATTGAAATTGAGATTGCTGCGATCATCCAACTGTTCCCACTGTGGTGATTTCCTGCTCTCTACAATACCGTGATCATGTTCAATGATCAGTGGCCTCACAGGCTGCATGCTTGTGTGAGTGTCTCCTCCAAACCTATCTCTGGACATGTCGACGGAGTAATGCTGATCCCGAAAGCCCTCCTCATTCCTGTACCTGTGACAGCATAAGAGGAGGTGACATGGTTCAGCAGTGATACGAGATGATACCGGTGGTTTTAAATTCAAACTTGACACTGGCTTCTTATTTTTGTCTGTCTGTGTCATTATCCCAAGAATTTGGATAAACAAAACTAGAGTATGTCCAAAATAAGATTAGCACAGGGACTAAAGGACATTTTTCTTTTTGTGTTACTGTGGCCAGTCCATTCCTCTCACATCACAATTCAGGTGGCTCTTAACATTTTTCACACCTTTTACACTGTGTTGTTGGCGTAGTTTCAGCCTGTTCGGCAGGTTTTTCCCCCTGGAGGATTTTAACATCGGGTGGCACTATTCATGATATTTGAAAACAACAAAGTACTCCCTAGAATTTGGTCAAAGGAAGGGGAAATGTTCAAGATTGACACCAAGAAAAATCCTCTACAATTATTCTATAACATTTTCTTTGATGTAGTTTTTGAAATACTGGCCCTCGCCATTTGTCAAGACCAATTCTAACCCTGTAAAATGCTGCAGTGAGACGAGTAATGTCTATATCATCTTTTATACTTCTTTTATAAATTTTGTTCAACATATACATTTTAAAGCATAGATTGTATGTAAATGTGCTTGTATTTTTCTCTTGTGCTTCTTCTCTTTAACTGAAGAAAACACTTAAATGTTAAGACTGTTTAAGAACCATCCATGATAGTGACGGAGAAGTTTAATCCCTGTGTGTAGACGTGTAAAATTACCAGACAAATTTGCAAAGGAAAGAAAAGTAAATCATGTGATTTTTCTCAGATTAGTATTTTTCTCTAATGGGAAATTAAGGTTGATGACGAACAGTGGAGAAATAACACGTAAGATCAGATCAGAATCCCCTGATTTCTTCTGTTTCTTTTTTTTTCTTTCCTTTTTTCGATATTGCTGCAATGCAAATTTACCCCAGGTGATTGTTGGTGTCGTCCGTTTCTCTTCTTTGCTTCTTAAAGGCGGGGCTCCTCTCTTGATGTGGCTCCTCCCTTCGTCGGTCTCTGTTGGGACACTGTGCATTCCTCCTACCTCGTTCCCTACCTGCTCCCCTAAGGTCATCTCCTCTCACCGCTGGACTGAGGTCCCTGAACTTGCCTTGACCTCGGCCCTGCTCCTCGCTCCAGTTCCTCCCTGCTTCTCTGTGTTGATGGTCAGAGTGAGACCTCGGCGCCTGTGGCAGTCTTTCCCTAACCAACCACAATTGCTCTCTGCATTTGTCTCCGTCTCCTGCAGCGTTTCTCAGCGGGGGAAGCCTCCGCTCGTCAAAACTCGTCCCTTCATAATGAGGTGACGGCGTTGCCCTTTGGTAGAACTCGTCCTTGTCTGGACGTCGCTGGTGTCCGAGCTTGCGGTCGTCTCGTAGAGGGGGTGATCTTCTCTGGGACTCTGGGTACAGGTCCTCCCTCACACAGTCCCAGTGTTCTTCGGGTTTGTGTCTGGGCCGGTGACTTCTGTCCTGTGGATTCCCGCCCAGGCCTGCAATCACTTTATGAGAATCAAAGCTGGCTTCCTCCCATGGAAACCTCCTGGGAAAAAAATGTATTTAAGAGGAAACAAATTAAAAACGGGTTTTATGATTTTAGACTCATGTATATTAAAAAATGATGGCAACACATTTACCTGTAGTGAGGAGACCGTGGTCTTGACATCTTGTAAATCTTTAATAAAAGGAGACATTTTTGATCAGTAAATTCAAACGCTTTCAATCAATCGATTATATATATATATATATATATACACACACACACACACATATATATATATATACACACACATATATGTAGATATATATATATACACATACATACATATATGTATATATATATATACATAAATATATACACACATACATATATATATATATATATATCTCAAGATATACATGAAATCAATATTTCTGTAAGGCAGGGCCATATGTTTTGTAAATAATGTGTATATTTTGAGTCTATATCCTGACATACAGTATATACAGGATGTTAATCCTGATAAATATACAGGATGTTTCTCTGAACTCATGAAAACTTTGAGAGTGACAATACAGTGTAAAATAAAATATAATCTACTGTTTAAGATTTTGACTTATTACATGTTTTGTTTGTCAATACAGTATTTATAACATTTAGTATTTCACACATTTATTCAATAAATATTGAATCAAACAGCCTTTATCTCAATACGATATCGAAAATCTAAGACCATATCTTGTCTAGTGTCACCATATAGATATAATATCCATACATTGCCCAAAAACAGGTGATAAGAGGTTTTTTTTACTGCACTTCTTTATCTGAGTTGATAAGTTGACTTGAGGAAGTGACAGCAACGTTAAAGGAAATGTCTAGATTCTTGCAAGTCACATTTGGCTGACAGAAAAAAAAAATACAACTGTATGTACATCAATAATGTATATAAAAAATAAATGCACAATTTGAATTGATTATCTGACATGGTTTATGTAAAGCTTGACTTGATATTTCTATACAAATATATACATTTTTGCTTTAATTTAGTGTCTGCTTCAGGGTGATAGCAGTCGCTAAAACAGTCGGAAATCACTTAATAATGCATATAGGATTAATAAAACTACATATACAACACTAATTCTTAACTGAATTTAAATATAATGCATTATAAAATAAAGTGTAAGTTGTTAATTTAGTGTTAAAGACCACGATATTTCAGCTAAAGTCACGTTGTTGTTTTTTTTACTGAAGCTAAGCTAATGCTACGCAGAGGACTTACCTCAGGCCACGACCCGCGCCAGGCTAACGCGGCTAACGTTAGCTACCGCGAGGACAAGCGCGACAAAACACCGTAAAATAACAGACGTGCGGCGTTAAATTAACAACCTGTGAACTAAAAACCCAACTTCCAAAAACAAGCGAATCGATTTCCTGCGTCCGGTGAAGTCCTGAAAACTGATGTGCATGCGCCAGTCGGATCACGTCAAAAGGCTCCGGAAACCGGCAAAACCACGATATCACAACTTCCGCGCGGAAGGCTTTTCAAAATAAAGGCAATGGGTGTACTGTGCGTATCTACGGTCATGATAAATGGCTTTCTCTGCCCACACCGAACCCCATAGTGAAAATCAGTGATTTTAACATCACGGCACATAGGAGTTGTTGATCCACTGCTGCCTCCATCACTAAGTTCAAATGTCTTATTTTGTCACTTCGGAATTTAAAATCCTTTGTTCAGATTTACATCAGTGACACAAAGTGACCACACCAGACAGCAGTAGACCAGCAGCTCCTGTGTCCCTGCGAGCTATAATCACTGATTTTCTCTATGGGGTTTGGTGTGGGAGAGATATCGCAGACTTGAGCCGACATACATTTTATGAGTTTTGCCAACACATGTGTTCCAAATATGTGTTTTTCATTAATGAAACATCATCGAGTATAAGGAATATTACGAAACTGTTTAATTTTTATTTTAAAGCAAACTCTCAAATTATTTATATTTACCTCGTCAATCTGCTGATCCACACTTTCCTAAACATCTCATTAAAATTTCAGTAAGATTGTGACTTTATTTTGTATTTTATTGTGCAAAACCTAATGAAAAGTTAATTTAATTTTAATATCATCATGTGGACACACAGTGAAATATAATGATATTTTTCATCACTTATATATACTGTATATTAGTGGTTCCCAAAGGCTGGGTCAAGACTCACAGATGGGTCACAGGATATTTGTTATATGTTTTAAATAACGGATAAATAAATCACCTAATATTTCCTGAACATTACCATAAATTAGTTGCTACATTACCCACAAATCTCACAATTTATAGTTTGCCATCTTTAAAAAGTGGCTCCACATGTTGAGAGACTTAGTGTATGACATATTTGAATCCAGCTCACAGACACAAATGGCTTGATGAAGTTTATTGTTCTTTTTCAGCAGTTTATCCATGCACCACATCTACAATGATATATTCCACCAAGCTGCAGTGTCACGTTTTTTTGTTTTTTTTTACATTATATAGGATTAAACATCAGATCCTTTATTTTTGTCATTGTATACGAGGGTGACCCAGCGAGGAAAACCCTCCTCACGATGAGTTACAGCAGAATCCAGAGAGAGAGAGGACGAGCTAACATATGTGAAGAGAGAGAGGAAACCTGACAGAGAAAAAACAGAAAATGACACAGTGACATTTTGTAATAGTGAGGGGAAAAAAGCTTTTTTTCATTCAACGTGACGCCTCAGAGCAGCAGGAGAGCCACCGAGAAAACACGGTGATCACACTTTCATCATACATGTGGGAATGTGCACCAAATAACCACGATATCAACAGAAATAAAGGTGTTTTTCTCCACTTCTTGAAGGTTTGAATGGGTCTGAAGATGAGTTGACGTTCTACAATGACACACGTCGCATGTTTAAGGCTGAGTCTAACTTTTTCAGGCCAAACACAGTCAATATATGACATTTAAAAACTAAAAGAATAAAGGAATTGTGAAGTGTACACAAGACTATAAAAATGCTGACGTTAGATTTGCTTTGTGAAGGTCAAGGTCTAATAATAATAATAATAATAGATTTTATTTGTATTGCACTTTACATTCGAACAACAAATCTCAAAGTGCTACATTGTAAAAACAAGATAATAAAATAAATAATAAAAAAGGTCTAAAATACTAATCCCACCTTCATTTCACTGCCAGCAGCATCTTTATTTCACATGTGCCAACTGAGCAGGAGACAGAGAAGAAAAGCTAACTAGCATGAAACAGCTCAGCTAGTTAGCTAGCTCACAAGTAACAGCTCTTATACTCAGCTATTAAGCTAGTTCTTCTTGTTCTAATATGTTCTGGCAGAGTGTAATGCTGCCCTCCACAATTTAGCTAGTTAGCACATAACAGCTCAGCTAATTAGTTAGCTAGCATGAAGCTAAGCTACGGTGTGTCCAATTGGAATTCAGAAGACGGACCTGGGATGCTAACGTATCTCAAGGCTAGCCATTGTCAATAAAGTCAATAACACATTTAAACATTTAAAAAGAACCAAATAAATAAAATAGGAAAATAAATGGAAATATAAAGGAAATCTCCCTAAATCTCTGGTAATCCAAATTTGGGTGCCCTGGCGTTCTAATCCCACCTTCATTTGTGTCGTTTGTGGATGTTTTAGTGTAAAAAGTGCACAGTCATGCTAGTCAACAAACAGACAAACAAAGACTGAAACAAAAAAGTCGATTGCACCGAGGTTTAAGGCCTCAGAGGTGAAGAACTGAGAGATGTGAGAGTTTATTTGAAATCTGTGAGGTATTTATCTTTAGTCGAGGGATAAAAACACAATGACAGGTGATTGAATGAGTGAGTGAGAGTTCACTCTATCATCGTTTCACACAAACACACAATATTTATCTGTCTTTTCCTCAAAGTGGAGGTGAATTCAGTGACAGCAGGGTCATAAATATATAATCTAATCTAATGAGACAGAGATTAACACACAGGTTCCATCGGAGACGCAGACGCCCACACACCACTACAACCAGCAAACAGCTCATCTAGTTAGCTTCAATAACTAGCATCAAACAGCTCAGCTGAGGTGCATTCCATTTACGTCAACTGACAGTGACTCGTTCCACATAAACACATATTTCTCAGGTTAGCCACTGTTAGCAATAGCAGTCAATAACAGTGCTCCGTGTTAGCATTTTGCGCACACAAAAAGTGTAGCAACATTTTTATGTTAAAAATGAAAATCTGTGTACGACTGACGAGGTTCCCAGGATATCTGATGTTACAACTTCCCACTACAAATAGAATGCACCATTAGCTAATAGGCTACCTAGCATGAATTAGCTCAGCTATCTAGCTTTAGTTAGACAGCTCAGTAATTCCATTTACATTAGATGTTATTAGTCACACCTTAATGTAACAAATCCTGGGTTAGCCATTGTTGACAATACAGGTCGCTGACATCTGTGTGTGGTATTTTAAGCACAAAAACAGCATTGTGACACGTTCTGGAAATAAAAACGGAAAAGTACTTTTGTACGACTGTTTTTACTGCGACAAAAAAGTGTGATTCAGGGAAAGTAGCAGTGTTTGCACGAATGGCCGCCATCTTGGAATCCTGTGTTAGGGAAAATCCGACTTCTGGCTACAACTGGAACGCAGCGCTAGTTTGTGACAAAGATGCTACACGGGCGTCACAGGACAGCGTCTGTTTGTTTGTTTACATAAACTGCTACAGAGCTGCTGCTCACGGACTCATAATCTCATATTTACACGTTTTTTCATTCATGAAAGCTGTTCAAAAAGAAGCGGGGAGAGTTATAGGGGAAAGCAAGGGAGTATCAGGTGATAGTTGTGATATTTAACGACAAAGCGCCAGGGAAACATCAGCGCTTCTGTGAGACACGCTGTGATTCAAAATAATAAATTTAATCTGTAAACGATAAAATGTGTGACAGCAGTTTAATCCGTTTAATCCCAGATTCTCTGTAATAAACCTGACGATAAGCTTAAGTTTACAGTCGTGAAACTTCACAGTCACGCTTGCATGGTTTTGTTGCCCTCTGCTGTTTCTAAAGAGTCAAACTTGCCCAGAAGCGTAACAGTGACACGTGTGTGCGTGCGTGTGTGCGTATGTGTGTGTGTGATAATACAGATGTTCAGCTGCTGTTTTCTGCTGTAGATGAAGGTGACGTCGCTCGCTCCTTAAAAAGGCCCTGAAAGAGAAAACAGGACAAATAAAAATCCACGTCAGACGTGTTAATCTCAATCAGCTGCTTGTGTCCAATAATCCGATTTGAAAAAGATAAAATATTCAGCAAAAGTTTAGTTTTTTTCAGAGAAAAGTGGAAATGTGATGATAAAGTAATGATAATGATAACAGGAGTTAGATGTTTGCTTTGTTCACCTTTATGCTAATATTTTATATTTAATGAGTGAATAAACGGAATTGATCTTTATATGCATATTATGACATCATGACAATGAAATTTTAACATTAAAAATAATTTCATTTTCATTTTATTTCTTCTTTTCATGCATTTTTTGGCTTAGTTCAAGCATTTTCTTTTGAGGCAGAAACAGGTTGACTTCATGATTTTATGATTTATTGTATTTTTTAATGACAATAAATGTATTGAAACCATCACAATTAGGGCTGCAATCTTAACTGATAATAAAAATCTATATTTTCATAATAGATTCATCAGTCTGAGTTCTTTTTTTAATAATTAAAACAAGTTTTCAGCTTCTTTAATGTGAATATTTTCTACTTTCTGTCATTTTTCAGCCTCTTAAATGTGAATATTTTCTACTTTCTGTCAGTTTCCAGCTTCTTAAATGTGAATATTTTCTAGTTTCTGTCATTTTTCAGCTTCTTAAACCACTGTACTGTTGTACCTGACTACTGGACGTCCAGTTTGCTGGGGCCGATGCTGTGGATGAGCTGGGAGGACTCGGAGGCGGCACTGTACGCTTGGATCAGCAGGTTCTTGTTGAGGTCGTCGACCCCGCTGCCGGCCAGCAGCTTTGGGTAAGGGGGCGGGGCCATTGACAGGTCACGGACATGCCCCTGGGCGTCCAGGTCCATCAGGTGCTCCAGCGGGCAGCTGTCCGTGCCGTCAGTGACGGGTGAGAACTCGTGAGTGCTGGCCTGCTCGTCCCTGGACACTGGACTGATGGAGACAGATGGAGAACTTAAAGAGACGATGGTGACACAGACACAATCATTTGATTTATTAGCATTTTGTCAAAGCAAGATTGACACACTTTGCACACATTTATATGTTGAGTTGTGAACATATGAGTCCAAAGGTTTGGGAGAAAAAAAGCGTCAGTGTTTGAAATAGAGAGACTCACTCTCCCACACCAAAGCCCATAGAGAAAATCAGGGATTTTAAAGGCAACATAGAATGCTCGTATCGCACATATATGTTAGTTATGGAGGTCTACTTACATATATTAACTTGTTTTCATGATTAAAAACCTCCTAATCGCTGCAAACGAGCTGATCAAAATATCTCCTCACTGACGCTCTCGTCGGCCGCGCTGTTTCAGACCAAAATCACACCCCCAGAACGTGGACTGTTGTGAATGGCCAGCCAACGAGAGCTTTCCCACTGTCCTGTGATTGGCCATGTACCTGGAAATGATGTAATTGGTAGGCCAGCTCTCAGATACACAGCTCCCCCTCTGGCACGGTGGATACTCTGCATCTCAGCAGCTACAACGAGAGTAGTTCTTCTTCTTCTTCGGTTGAACGTACGCAACCGGATGTGCCCGAACGAGTGCCCGCACCAGGAGGCGCTACGGTGGTGAGAGGAGTGGTGAGGTATACTGATGACATCATCAACATACAGAAGTGCCGATCCGCTTCACAGAGCCCAGGATTAAACATCAGATCCTTTATTTTTGTCATTGTATACGAGGGTGACCCAGCGAGGAAAACCCTCCTCACAATGAGTTACAGCAGAATCCAGAGAGAGAGAGGAAGAGCTAACATATGTGAAGAGAGAGAGGAGCCCAGTTTGTTCTGAAACTTTATGGTTTCATAAACGAGGTAATGATGCAGATACTCACACAAAAGCAGCGTTAATTGGAGCTTCCGGTCTATGTCGCCTTTAAAATCACACACACAGGAGTTGTTGATCCACTGCTGCCTCCATCACTAAGTTCAAATGTCTTATTTTGACACTTCGATGTTAAAAAGCCTGCATTCAGATTGACCTCAGTGACACAAAGTGACCACACGAGGCAGCAGAGAACCAGCAGCTCCTGTGTCCCCGCCAGCTAAAATGACTGATTTTCTGTCTGGGCTTTGGTGTGGGAGATTGAGTGGTTTACAAATGTCTGTCTAACAGTGAGACAAAGACGTGAACATCGTAGACTTAAGCTGACATAGATCTTATGAGCTCTTATTATAACAGTGATTTTAAAGCCCACACTGGTTTCTCCTACCTGACGTCCATGGACTGGACACCGTCAGACAGCTCGTCCACACAGCTCTTGTTCTCCAGTGGACCCAGTGAGATGACCGGAGCTTCAGCACAAGTCGCTGTGTCCTCGTCCACAGCAGCTGAACTCACAGCTCTCAGCTCAGATCCTAGAAAAGAGTTATATATTTAAATATAAATATGTACAGTGTCTGATATTTTACATCAAACTATTACTGTGCAGGTCTCTGTCATTACCTGAGGCACCACATGGGGGCTCCACCTCACTCTTCCTGGTTCTTTTCATAATCTCCTCAATTCTCTGTCACATAAAGACACAGCTGTTAATGCAAAATAAAAACATCAAACTCTTTTTTGCTGCTTTTGCTGCTTATTTCTAAATGTATTTAAGAAAATAAAGTTGACAAACGATCATGACCCAAATAACCCACAATAACACAAATCGTGCAAAAACAGCACATTTGTGTGACTCATTTGTGTGTGCGTGTGGGTGTGCATGTGTGTCCAGGTATTACTAATGTCGGGGGACCTAAACCTGTTTGTGATGACCATTATGAGGACTTGTCTTCCTTGTGGGGAGAAAAATCAAGTCCCCAAAATGTAAATGACTAGATTTTAAGGTGAAGATATGTTTTAAAATTAGGATTAGGATTAGACCAGTAGTAATTGTGGTTAAGGTTAGAGTAAGTCTCCAGGAAATGAATGTAAGTCAATGCAATGTCCCCTCAAGTCATGAATGTCCAACATGAATGTGTGTGTGTGTGTGTGTGTGCGTGTGTGTGTGTGTGTTGTGCGTGTGTGTGTGTGTGTGTGTGTGCGCGTGTGCGTGTTTGTGTACCTTCTTCCTCTGCAGTCTCTCCTGCTCCTCCTGGATGTGCAGCAGCTCCCTCTCTTGTCTCTTCCTCTCAGCTTCTCTCTGAGCTCGTAGAAACGCCTCCTCCCTCTGAGGGAAAACATCATGTCACACTTTTACTCTCTTGGGGGTGTGGTCTGCTTAAAAAAGACTTGGTTAATAAG
Source organism: Solea senegalensis (assembly GCF_019176455.1). Taxonomy (NCBI): domain Eukaryota; kingdom Metazoa; phylum Chordata; class Actinopteri; order Pleuronectiformes; family Soleidae; genus Solea; species Solea senegalensis. Next base: position 38,687,275 of record NC_058021.1, on the reverse strand, counting down.
ATCTACGTCAGATTAAGTCTATGATGTCTTTAAGAACATGTTCACGTCTTTATCTCACTGTGAGACAGACTTTTCCAACAGGAAACTGAAGTTTGTAAACCACTCACTCTCCCACACCAAACCTCATAGAGTAAATCAGTGATTTTAGCTGGTGGGGACACAGGAGCTGCTGGTCCTCTGCTGCCTCGTGTGGTCACTTTGTGTCACTGAGGTCAATCTGAACAAATGATTTCAAAAGCCTAAAAATCTTAATAAGACATTTGAACTTAGTGATGGAGGCAGCAGTGGATCAACAACTCCTGTGTGTATGATGTTAAAATCACTGGTGTGGGCTTCTTCTGTGGCTTAAAAACACCTGAACTGTCCGTTTAAGACTTTAGGAAATGGGTTTTGTCATTTTAACAAACACACTGAAGACACGATGGACGTCAATTTGACCTCTCACCTCTCTGTCCAGCTGCTCTTGCATGTCCTTCCACCTCTGCTCCTTCTGCCGTCGCTCCTCCTCCTCTCTGCCCCTCCTCTCCTCCTCCCTCCTCACTCGCTCCTCCTCGGCCTGATGTGCCTCTCTCTCCTGTCGCTCCAGTGCCTCCTGCTGCCTTCTCTGCTCCTCCTCTGCCCTCAGCCTGCAGCCACACAACAACACTTTATTCATGTGTGTGTGTGTACTCCCCTGTCCTCCTCTCTGTCTCTCTTCCTGCTCGTATGTGTGTGTGTGTGTACTCCCCTGTCCTCCTCCTCTCCCTCTGCTGTCTCTGTCTCCTCCTGCTCATGTGTGTTTGTGTGTACCTCCCTGTCCTCCCTCCTGTCTTGTGTCCTCCTCCTGTCGTTGTCTCTCCTCCTGCTCCTTCTGTATCCGGGCCAGTCGTCGTCTCTCTGCCAGCAGTCTGGACGCCTCCTCTGCGTCTGTCGTCCCGCCAACACTCCGGCCTGTTGGCGTTCCCGGGGACTCTGTGTGTGTGTGTGTTAGACGGATTAACAGGAAAAAGACACACACACATAAAGACAGAACAGTGCGTGTGCGTGTGCGTGCGCGTGTGCGTACCTGCGGTCAGTTCTCTGCTGGTGGATTTGGGAATCTTCTTCTCCGAGTTTTCGGATTTGGTGGATTTCCTCTCTAGGGTGCTGTGACCTTTGACCTCAGTGTGACCCCTGTCCTCGGCCCCAGGGGTGGAGCCTCTCTGTCTGTGCGGCGAGGGCGGGAACTGACCAGGGGAGCAGGGAGACTGAGGACGACTTCTGTTTGACCTCACACTGACACACACACACACCCACACACACACATCAGGGACCTGTGTGTGTGTGGGTGTGTGAACATGTGTGTGTGTGTGTGAACAGGTGTGTGAGTGTGTGTGTGAACATGTGTGTGTCTGCGTGCGTGTGTGTGCGTGTGTGGGTATTACTAACGCTGTGGGGACCTAAAACTGTTTACACAGTCACATTATAGGGACTTGTCTTCCTTGTGGGGACAAAAATCAAGTCCCCATAACCTAAATGACTACATTTTAAGGTGAAGATATGTTTTAAGGTTAGGTTGAGGTTAGGATTAGGATTAGGCCAGTAATTGTCATGAATGTCCAACATGCGTGTGTGTGTGCGTGCGCATGTGTGTGTGTCATACCGCTTTGGTGTAGCTGTTCCTTTGTTGTTGGCCTTGAATGAAGAACTACGTACAGGAGTGTTTGGAGTTTCTCCCTGAAAACACATTTAACAACATTCATTAATATTAATAATATAAACAAATACAATCAAATAATATTTAAAAAAATAAATAAAATGCCTTAAACTTTGTTCCTTTGATACTTTTTTAGTGTCATAGTTATATGTTTCTGATTCAGTTTTGTTCTTCTTTCATCATCTTTACTCTTTATTTCATAAAGTTTGTGTCTGTTTTATTATAATATTCATCATCAGTTATATAAAGACCTTTATTTTCAATTATTTTAATCAAACAACAACTACTTCACGTGTGAGCCTATGTGTGTGTGTGTGTGTGTGTGTGTGTGTGTGTGCAGGTATTACTAATGTTGTGGGGACAAAAATCAATTCCCCACAACGTAAATGACTGCATTTTAAGGTGAAGATATGTTTTAAGGTTAGGTTGAGGTTAGGGTCAGGGTTAGGATTAGGCCAGTAGTAATTGTGGTTAAGGTTAGAGTAAGTCTCCAGGAAATGAATGTAAGTCAATGCAATGTCCCCTCAAGTCATGAATGTCCAACATGCGTGTATGTGTGTGTGTGTATGTGACCGTGGGCGTCTTGGCTCTGGACGTCTCGTCAGGAAACCCAGCGATGCTCCTGCGATTGGAGGAACTTCTGTTGGGTCTGTGGTTGCTGGGGGAAGCTGTTCGATGAGACACAAAAGACACTGATGGATCACAGATGACACACACACCCACAAGTGTGCACACACACACACAGTTAGATATAAAGACACACAGATGATTGACAGATAAATGAGAAACATCCATGAGTAAAAAGTTGTTTTACATAAAAATCTTTTCATATGTGGAATCATATATGAATAAATAAATAAATGAATGAATGAATGAATAAATATATACACCTGTATATATAGATATATATTTTTTCCTTTAATTTAAGCATTAGAACATAATTTAGCATCTTAAAAAAAACACATAACATTTCTGATCATTTTTGAGTACCTGCCATTTTACTTCATTTTATAAATGTTTTATTGCATAAATCTTAATTAAAAGGCCAAAAAAAAAAAAAAAAGACACATGATCCTCTCTCCGGTATAAACAGACAAAAAGGTAAAATAACATTTAAATGATCTTATCTTATTTTACAACAATCATCATTTTTCTTTCTCTAATTGAACTAAAATGATACCATTCTGTTTCGTTTTCTTTAAAGCAATAAATCACAATCAAAATTCATGTCTTTATTAATATCACTTTAATACTGTTGTTGTATGCTCTGTATAGTTTCATAGTTATAGTCAGATTGTGTATGTTTGTAAATAGTTGTGTTTCTGTTGTTTTTTGTATTGTTTCTATTTATGTCCCTTTTAAATTGATTTAAAGAATCTGATGAGTCATGATTGTGCCTCACCTCTGTCAGGTGAGTGCAGAGCAGCTGACGAGCTCGACAGCTGTTTGCTCACTGATGGATCCATGGTGGGCGGAGACAGGAAGTCCACAGCTGATTTAAATCAAACAAACATCAATAACATGTGACACTGTGTTCTGGAGAGGAGACAATTCACAGTAAAGAGCTGCTGATACGTCACGCTGAGGAAACGTTTGAGAAACTCCACCCACAACACACACACACAAACACACACACAGACGAGGAGAGGCGGAGCCTAATGACAAAGAATCAGGCTGTGGACCGAATTCACCATCAGTGATGTGACTGAGATCACACGAGGAGAATGTTTCCTACACACAGACGCACGAATGCACGCCTGAAGGCATCGTCATGACGACAGCAACTGCAACGTTCATTTTATGAGAAGATGTGACAGAAACCGTGTCTATAAAATATACAGTTTATGTGTTTATATGTGACTGATTTGTGTGTGTCTGAGTGTGTGTACTCGTACATACATCTTTGTCAGGACCAAAACAAAATGTCTGAATCACAGGAATTGAGGAGGACATTTTGTGACACACCCTTAAAATGGCTGTTTATGGGTTTAAGGGTTTTAGCTGTGATGGTTAGGTTAAGGTTAATGAGTGTCCTCACTAAGACACTGTACAATGTGTGTTTGAGTTGTGTTATAAATTTGCAGTTGTGTGTGTGTAGGTTTGGTCTCATAGCTTCTATAGACAGCTGCAGGGTGTGTGTGTGTGTGTGTGTGTGTGTGCTCTGGGCCACAGGAAGACGAGCAGCCCTTTGTATGATGAAGATGGGGGTGGGGAATGTGTGTGTATTGTTGTGTTTGTCGGCCCTTTTGTCATAAACACTGACCTCATGGAGACCAAAACCTGGTCCTAACGGTCGCATCTATTTTGGAACACATAGTGGGATTTAAAGCACAACTACGCAGGATTCTGTTCTTTGCGTCAGCCTCATTGTGATTGTTAAATGTGTTGTTGTGTGGGGAGCTGTCTCCACCACTGCCCTCTACTGTTTGTTAGAGGAAAACCTGCCTTGCAAGATCAGAGTACTCAGAATCAGGAGGTCTCGCGGTACGCTCGGTCAGTGATAAGCATTATCTAGGATGTTCATCGAGGCAGAGGCGGTGAAAAAGAAGCAGAGAAAAACGTCAAAATCACAGACGCATGAAAAGCAGGAGGGTGGCGCTTCAGTAGAGAGTTTTTACAACAACACAATGGATGGGTGGATGTTTATGGAGGTGTCGTAACAATACGTATTCCCAAACTGTAGGGGGAGCTCCGTAGAGTTACAGAGTGGAAAAGATTTGACCAGACTCATAAAGTTCTGTTGAATTCTTGAACATTGAAGGTTCTTAAATTCTGTCACACACAAAGCAAGCAGAGCAAAGCAACCTACCCACAATGCAGTTCTGCTACACCTGACATCACGTCTGCTAACATACTGTATAAGCTAGCTCTTCGATTTAAGAGATTAAAATTTCCCGATATTGATGGAAAGCTTCTGGAAAACTACAGCTTACAGTCACAGTTTAATGGAACTAAGGTCGTACGTAGTCTGACTTAGACGGACAATCTAACAACTTACAGAGTCTGAGTATAGATGTGGGGGAGAAAATGGATTTATCAGCCGTGTATGTGTCACTCCGCTGTGTCTCTCTATAAGCTTGAGCATATTAGATGAGTTTCCTGGATAAAAGCGTCTGCTAATTGGCATGTCATGTAATTTTCTGTTTGTATTGTAATATCGAAATGTCATGATTTCATCTTGTTGTCCGAAGAAAGGCGGTGCTTACACATCATCTCCTTCTACGTCGGGGTCATAGACCGACCGGGGAGGCCATTTTGGTGCGTGTGCAGAACGACAAGTCTGACTCCAGTCCGACTAATACCTACTTAACGTGGGCGGAGTCATCACGGCACGGCTGAGTGAAACTGCGGTGACTTGTTTTATGTAGCAACTTTGTTTTATACGCAACACACACACACACACACACACGAGTGACTAGTGACTTTACACCAAACTTCTGTAGTTGTTGGAGATTAACCCACGTTTTTAGGATTGTTAAGTAAATTTATCTACAATTCAGCACTGTTCGGCTTGATTTCTGTCCACACGTCTCCGGAGTACAGCCTCCTACTCCACAGACTACAGCGGCAGCGGTCTGTGGCTCGCGATCAGCGGCGCTGTCCCTAAATACACCTCTCCACTTTAAAAGACTCCTGTTAAATATTGAGGTTTCCCTGGTAGTTGTTGGAGATTAACCCACATTGTTAGGATTGTTAAGTAGTGTTAAGTGATCTACAGTTCGGTGCTGTTCGGCTTGATTTGTGTGTTGGAGGTCTCTTCCTGTGACGGGACTCAGCGGCTGGCAGTCTGACCAATCATCGCATAGTACCTGCTTTTAAGCACGCTTGGAACCTCGTCTGATCAGGTACTAAAAATAGTACCTGGTACCAGGTACTAGGCTAGTGGAAACGCTACTTAAACCGTGCCGTGGCGAGGCCAGGCGAGTAGAGCCGGTGGAAATGTGCCATAAGTGTACACATGCAGGAGTAATTGGACTATGAATCACATAATCCAGGTATGTCCATCTTAGTCGGACTAATGTACCTGAATCACGTTATCCGGGTACGTCAGTCTTAGTCGGACTAACGTACCTGAATCATGTTATCCAGGTATGTTAGTCCGACTACACACACGCAAGTGTTTACATGACATTAAGAAAACTGAATTATTATCTTATTGTATTTATCTTAGTCTAAAATCAGACTTTTAACATTCATGAAATACTGAAGGAACCAGTATTTCTTTAATCTTTGATTAACATAAAACATAATACATTTCTCCCGGAATGTACCTTTAATGAGCACTGACTTCACAAACACACACACTGTACACACACGAGAACAGCAGCAGGTAACACAGCAGGGGCGGCGAGAGGGGAAGTGTATGAGCGACACACACACACATGCAGGGTCACATGGTCTGTACCGTTGCGGGATTGGCTGGCACTGGGAGCGGCAGCAGGAAGCTCATTGGGCTGAGCAGAGCCAATAGCAGGGCAGGGCGGGGTCTTAGGGTTACCTGGGCGACAGGTGAAGCAGAGCGGAGAAAGCAAAAGCATTACACTCACTCACTCACTCACTCACTCATGACACACAACCAACCTCATCCACACACCTTAGCGTCATACTTTTATATTTGAGCCTGTTTACTTTTAACTAATATATAATAAACCTATTAACTAACAGTCTGGCTAACTTTTTTAGCATTACCTTTTATGTTTAATTAATAAAAAAAAAGTAATTTGATGTATAGCCACATGTTAGCTTATGTCATATGTGCTAGCTTAGCTAACTTAGGCTGTAGTTCATGTAATTTTGTGTTTCATAAACAAAGTGAAGATTGCTTCACGTCCTTCCTCGTGCTAGCATATACAGTTTTTATACTTTGTCTTTCATTAACAAAACAAAAGTTGGTCAATGCACAGCCACATGTTAGCTTAAGTCATAGGTGCTAGCTTAGCTGCAATGTTTAAATTAAATTCTTGTTTTTCATTGTTCATTGTTTTTTCTATCAAAGCAAGGACGCAAGATTTTTACTAACTTAAGCTTTGTTTTTTGTTTTTACTTTAAATTGTGTCACAGATCAGGAGCTATTCCACATCCTTTCTCGTGCTAACATACAGTTTTGCTAACATGCGTTGTAATCTGTTGTGGGTTTTTTTTACTTTAACTTTTGTTTCATGAATAAACAGTTCATGTCCAGCCTCATGTTAGCTTAGCTCACTGGTGATAGTTTGACTAACTGTAGCTAGAGTCTGGTTTGCTAGCTTAAACTTTTGTGTTTCATTAAGAAAACAGAGGTTGGATCACATTCTTCCTCATGCTAGCTAAGCTCATAAGTGATAGCTTGGCTAACTGCAGCTGCAGTCTCGTTTGTTAGCTTAAACATTTGTGGTTCTTCGCTGTAGCCGCAGTATTTTCTTTAATGAGCCAAACATCCATGGTTGAAATAAGCTCGCTCCCTCGTGTGTCTTGGAGATGAACTGCAGTAATAAATCTTCAGTTCAAGGCCAGGAGAAAAAAAACTCCAACACGACTCATGTGTGGTTCCAGATCCAGAACTCAGTTATTTTGTTTGTTTACGTACAATTTTTATGGATCAAAATAAAATGGCGTCATGACTGTGATCATTGTTGGTGGAACAACAGCGTGTTTTCAGAGTGTGTTGTGATGAAATCTTGGCTCATAAAAGTCTGATTACACACACACACACACACACACACAGACACAGACACACAGTGTGCCTTCACTGAGTCTCAGTCCTTTAATCGAGTGGAGCTGTAAGATGAGAAGCTGCTGCTCCTGCTGCTGTTTCTGCTGCTGCTGTTTCTGCTGCAGTGAACCAAACTGATCCCAGATCAGCCAGAGCCAGACGCGGCGCCACTGGGTGGGCCCACATCCCTGAGCTGGGCCGAGCTCAGGCTGTTGATGGAGGCGACTGTGAATTATTGATGTTTGTAACGAATGCAGCGATGCAGAAAAACAACAAACTGCCGGTGGTTTTTCACTGAAGTGACGATAGAAACATCACGTTAAAATAAAAAGATTTGAAAAGATGGAAAAACATCATCATCATCATGTCGCACTTTGTGTGCGTGAGGCCTTCAAGGTTAGACGTGTTACTCACGCTCTCCTGGGAACGAGACCTGACTCCTGTCACGGAAATAAAACAACACAGCTCTGACACACAAACACATGCACACACACACACACACACACACACACACCTGTAGCACCTGTGTGTGTGAGTGTGATTATCACAGACACACACACCTCGTCTCTGAACCCTGATGAGATTTGAAGACAAAGCAGAGCAGCAGCTCCTGCATTGCAGCCTCCACACCCTTCACCACCTCATCCTCCCTCACCCTTTCATCCTGTGTCGTCCTCTCATCCAACCTTCGCCCCCCCCTGCCCTCCACCCTCTGACCTCCAGACCTCCTCCCCAAAACACATCTCCGTCATCCGTATCCACCCGCTCGCTCTGCCACGATCGACGTCTCAAACCAACCCTTCCACTGACATCATCATCATCGTCATCATCATTATCCCCCTCCTCATCATCATCTCTGTTTTTTCTATCATGGCATACACAGAATCAGCTGCTGTTTCACTCACCCTCTGCTCCGTCAGGCGGTCCTCCCCACGTCCAGCGTTTAGGTCTATGGTCCAGATATTCTGGATCTTCTTCTCCTCCTCCTCCTCCTCCTCCTCCGGGTGCTCCTCCTCCTCCTCCTCCTCCCCTGGCTCTCCGGTGGACCAGGGCCTCCAGCCTCTCCTGCTCGTTGCGTTCAGAAACAGGGAAGAAGAGACATTCTCTCACTGAGCCATCGCTACGGCGACGGGTGCCTGGCGATGCGCAGGGAGACGGCTGCGCCATGGTAACCGCCTGCACACACACAGGCAGCCTCGCCCCTCCGTCCCCTTTTTTTCACACTCGACTGCTGCTAGTGACCAGAGCTCGATCGTCCACTGCTCTGTCACTGATACATGACACAGCTGCTGTCTGTCTGTCTGCCGCTCCCTGTAGGTACAACTGATGCTCACTCTCCCTCTCTCTCTCTCTCTCTCTCTCGCACTCTCTCTCTCTCCTACCTCACAATTGTTCACCCCCACCCTCCCCCTCGCTCTCTCTGCCTCCCTCTCTCTAATAACTGAGTCTATTTCACAGAGAACACACACACACACACACACATTCTCACACAGAAACCTTACTGAGGACACTCACAGACACATTAAACCAGGGTCTCAACATTCTTTGGTCCTCATAAAGATTCACACACAAGTACTCACACACTCACACACACACACACTGGTTATCTCAGCTACACTTCTGAGGACAAATCTTAGTCCTAAACCTTAATCAGTTAACCGGTTCCTCAGAAATGAGCTTCAGCTTCATTAGGACCAGGTTTTGGTCTCCATGAGGACGACTGGTCCTGACAACGAGGTAACAAATAAATATGCACACACACACATTCTTGTACAGTAGTGTTAGTGAGGACACACATGTAGAGGCAACATTTCCTCACTCTGTGTGGTTGTTACACACACAGAGTCTGGTTTCCATGACAACAGAGGACATAGCATTGACTTATATTCATATACTCACATTAACCTTAAGCTTAACTTCATCCTAACCATACATAATGTCTTCACCTTAAAATGTAGTCATTTACATTAGTGGGGCTTGATTTTTGTCCCTTTAATGTGAGCGTGTCAGCAGATTAAGGTCCCCACAACATAAGGAATACTCCCCACACACACACACATATACATATATACAATATATTTATATATTATATAATTAAATATATATACATATGTGTGTGTGTGGATTTGGGGCCATTTTTGTCCATTAAAAACAAATGTAAAGCATCATCATCTCTGACCCTGAGACCATGACTGAACATAAACAAAGGCCTTTAAAATATTGAGGATTTGCTGACATGTGCTCACAATCTAATAAAGACACACACATGCACACACAGACACACACAGACACACACACACACACACACACACACACACACACACACAGATGGTCTGTGGGTGGACTGGTCCTTGCCTCTGGTGGCATTTGTTTCATCGCCTCTGTTAATTCTGTTGTCCTCTGCAGTTTTTCCTCGGCTCCTTCTGCTTTTATGCTAATTTTATTTATTATTAATTCATCTTTTTTCAAATAAAATGAGAGGAAAAACACGATGAAAAGCAGATTTAAATGGTTTCAAGTCTGATGTTTTGTTAGTTTTTGTTATTTTCAACACGATTACGTAAAAGCTACGGAACTGATTTTCTGCTGAGGAAGAAACCATTACATTTGGGGGGGTCATATTAAGGGACCAGTATGTGAGCATTAGTGACATCTAGTGGTGAGACTGTAGACTGTAACAAACTCCTCCCCTTTCCCACGTTGGTGGCTTTCACATACCAGAAATGATGTTGTTGTCCTTCATTTGCATAAGCACAAAATAGCCATCCCCGTAACGCAAGGCCCCTGTCTACAGTGGATATAAACAACTAATGCTGTGTTCTATTTACACGTTGGAAGTCAGAACAGAGAGTGATCATCACCTGAGTTCATTGTGTTCTAGTTGAGAAATCGGTAAATATGGATATAAATATATATACGTATATATTTATATATACATAAATATACATGCATATATGCATATATATTTTAGAGTTGAAACGATTAATCGATTACTAAATTAATCGACAATTATTTTGATAATCAATTAATCGGTTTGAAGCTTTTTTCATGATTAAAACAAGATTTCTGATTGTTTAAGCTTAAATATGAATATTTTCTTAATTTCTTTGCTCTGGATAACAAATTAATCATTAAAAGTGATTTTGGTTTGTAGACAAAACAAGACATTTGAGAACATCATCATTTCCAGGTTTGACGAACACCGATCAACATTTTTTATGGTTTTCTGATATTTCGATTCATCGATAATGAAAATAATCATTAATTGCAGCTCTAATATATATATATACAATAAATGATTGAGCATTTCTGAGGTTATTTCTGAAAACTATCAGCAGAGCAAACAGTAAATTCAGATTACATTTTTCATATTTATAATTTTAATCATGTGCTGTATATGCTGTATATACCTATATATATATATATATATATATATATATATATATAGTATTATATAATATAATATATATATATAATAATGGGAAAAAAAAATTCCAAAAAAATTAATTGAAAATAATATTTTTACTGTTTAAAAACACATATTTCTGTGTGTGTGTGTTTGTGTGAGTGTTCCAGTAAACAGCACGTGATTCGCTCACAGTGACATCATCTCCCATGAGACTGACCAATCATTATGTCATTATGCTATGCATATGAGTGTGTGTGTGTGTGTTAGCTTGTTAGCATGCAAACACAGCCTTTAAATCAATAACACAGTGAGTGAAGTCTCTGAGGACCAAACATGACGCTTGTTCATTTCAGACGCTAACAGTGGCCTCTCTGCACGGCGGCCATTTTGACACGTTCCAGCAACAGAAAGCCCAGGTGTTGTCATGTCCACACCAAACCTCATAGAGAAAATCAGTGATTTTAACATCACAACATAGAGGAGTTGTTGCTGTTCTCCACTGCTGCCTTCATCACATCAAGTTCAAATTTTGTCAATTTGGCTTTTGAAATTGTTCCCTCAGATTGACCTCAGTGACACAAAGTGACCACACGAGGCAGCAGTAGACCAGCAGCTCCTGTGTCCCTGCCAGCTAAAATCACTGATTTTCTCTATGGGGTTTGGTGTGAGAGAGTGAGTGGGAACTTAAATATAAAATATTTGTTGCACACTGCAATCTCACCACTAGTTCTTACACACTGGACCTTGAAGAATCTTGTGCAGTATAATGACTATATTATCAATTATTGTCTATTTAACACCAATAATTCCCCCATGGCGGTTTAATAAAATAATATTCAGATTTTAAACAATGTTTTTGTTATTACTTTCAACACCATTATCATATATTTATTTTTCTTTATTACTTTATTATTTTCAATATATTTCTTATTTGGAAAGTGGACGCTTCAGATGGGTTTTAATCTTTTTATGTTTAAGATGTATGTATTTATTGTGACCTCTGACCTTGTCAGCCTGCTGCTGCCGCCTCCTCTTGTCGTCCGCTGCCGCTCGGCGTCGCTGCTCCTTCCTCCTCTGCTCCTCCATCTTCCTCCCTCGCTCCTCGGCACGGCGCTCCAGCTGCTGCTGCACACGACGCTCTTTATCACGCAGCTGCTCTGACAGCTCTGCACACACTAAACATCACATGACCGTGAGGTCTTAAACTAATTCTTCAATAAATCATCATCTAACAGTGAAATATTCACAGGTTTCTTCAACTGAATCTGTAGTTTTTGCCTTACCTTATCTCATTAACTTATCTTATTACCTTATCTTATTTTATCTTATTTTATGGTGCAGATTTCAGGAGGTCAGCTGTGTGCTGTAGCTCGCCCCCTGCTGGCCTTACGAGGAATCATCCAAATGTAAACATAATTCTAAAATGGAGACAGTGAAAATGTTTTGTGTGTGTGTGTGTGTGTGTCTTCTCTTCAGCTTTTACTACCTGTTGGGCTGCTGTGATTGGACGAAGACTGCAAAGGTGATGCTTGTCTACTGGTGGGTGGAGACAACGCAGGAGGAGGCGGTGCCAACGCTGTGAGTGGAGAGAGAGCAAGAGGAGTCACATGATGTCATCAGGCTCAGTTCAAACCTCCAGACTTTATGCTGACTCAGCTTACACACACACACACACACACACACCATAATATCATCACCACGGTGATGACCAGCAGCTGTTTGGGAAAAGAAATGACAAAAAAGCAGCAGATTGACCAAAAAAAATCAGTGAATAATCACGTTTTATAATAAATTAAGTGATGAAAGATGAATGTGTGAATAAATGAGGATATAAACATGGACATATGACTAAATATATGCTTATACATTTATTTTTATCAGACATTAATTTGTAGTGTTTTTATATTTATATAAAATCATTTACAATAGTTAAAAAATTTTTCTGTGATGAATATATGATTTTATATATTTATATCCTCATATTAATTATTATTTTATTTAGCTCCCGTCATGACGTCACATGAGTTACAGCAGCGCTGTGATTCAGAAATAAAAAACATCATTCAAATATAAACATATACACAGTTTAAATGGGATATATATATAATCTGTATATATATATATATATATATATATATATATATATATATATATATATACATACGGATTAACACGACACTTGGACGTTTTATATTCATCCTCACGAGATCTTCATCACAATGCAACGTGCAGCGTTTTTAAATGACATTCCGCGATTTCTCCTCATTTCAAATACACGAGCGTGAAAAAGCAGCGCGTTTTTATTCTTCATTATTGTGTGTATGTGTGTCTCACCTGTCACGTGCACCACATCAGTCATCTTTACCGCTGTTCACGAGCGGCTTCTTCACCCGCGGGAAACTGCAACTGCAGCCGTGGAAAAGATTTTTCACTGCGCTGAAGTCTGTCTGTCATTGGCACGTGATGAGTTAAGGGGAAAGTCAAGGGTAAATGCTGCAGATGAAGAATCAACTCCATGCAATATTTATACGTATATTGTCTTAAATTGTAAGTTAGTTGTGTTTCTGCGAGTCAAACTGTATTTTGTTTAATCATTTACTTATTTACTAATATAAATAAATAAATAAAATAATAAATAACCCACTCTGATTTGTAAATACAAAGAAAAAGAAAAAAAGGGACATTTCACACATTTTTACATCCCTAATACACCACATGAGACCAGGTTTAGTTTTGAACTCAAGCTTAAACTGAAAGAGAATAAACAGTATCAGATTAAACAGAAGGAAAAAAGGTGACATTTCACTACATTTATTAAAGCCTCAACCACAGACAGTGAGTGAAAGTTAAGATTCAAGTATCCTTACATTAATCCTTCATTTATTCATGTATTCACTTCAGGTTTGTGAGTGAGTGAATGTTCATTGATTTTATCAATTATTCAACAGAAAAAATGCTGTGAGTGGATTACTGGAAGAAAAGTCAATTTCCCCTTAAGTTTTCCCTTAACTGGAGCTCAGAATGTGAAGCTAACTTCAGTGTGAGCACAGTGACTCAGGAGAGAGACAGAGAGGGAGGTTAAAATAAAGGTTTAGTTTTCTTTTCATGCCTAAAAACAATGTTATAAAAACATTATACATGTAATAAATAAAACATTTTAATTAAAAATCAACGATTTCTCATTTACAGTAATTAAATAAAAACATGAACTCACGCCTCACTCATTTACATATGAATCACATGAACATCACACTGCCATGTGTTGCTTAGCAACAGGGGATTTGTGTGTTGACATTTTAATGACAGATGAGAAATTAAAATAATAATAAAGTTTTATTGTTTATCATAGCTCCTCCCACTCTCTCACCTCTTGTCATGTGGACGAGTCTCAGCTGCCAGGAAACACGTGCCGAGACCCAGCGCTTTGTTCGATGACGTCACACGATGACACTAAAGAATACGGGTCAGTGGGGTTTACCGTGCACACGCACACACACACACAGGTTTTACAGTCTTTGTGAGGACTGAATATATTCCCTTAATTTAAAGGAGACATATTATACCCTATTTCTCCAAGTTAAAATAGTTCCCTGGTGTCCTAATGAACATGTCAGTGACATGCTTTAGTCAAAATACCATAAGGATGAAGCATCATAGCAGTTCAATAACCCTGCTAAACCCGCCCCTTTCAGAACGCTCGGTTTTGTGCATGGCCCCTTTATATGCAAATGAGACACAGGCAAACACACACCCACTTCTTCCAGGGGGTTTCTGATTTGTCCTTTTTACTGCACTCACTCGCTCTGCTCCATTCCTCTCCCCCTCCCTCCACTAGTTCTCTGACAATATCAACATGGCAGTGTGCGCGGAAAACAGCGAGAGTGCCGTCACAGGAAGAGACTTTCAACATAAGGATCGAGCCGAACATTGCCCAACTGTAAATCAGTTAAAAACACTTAGGGACAGCACCGCTTATCGCCAGCGGTGAGCTGCATAAACTAAATAATACATAATAAAAAAAAATAAACCATAAATAATTCTGAATTTAATCTCAGAATTTTGTCTGAATCCTAATCCTCATCTGTAGTTACGTCACATGGTAAATAATCTGTCATATTTTTATATTTGTTACGCAAACAAAATCATTGAGTCTGACTTTCAACAACCGGAGAATCTGGCTCTGGATCAAGACCAAGATCAGGACATGGTCCTGGTCCCAGTGTAGAGCATGGAAACCTAAAAAACACTTTGTCAGTGTCAGTGGATTAAGATCTTTATTGGAAACCAAGCCTTTAAACATCATTGTATATTCTTAGAATTACAGCAACAACAGCGACAGGCCACACCCCCCCCACACACGCATGTGCAGAGCAGTGGTTCAAAAACTGAGCTGCAGGGGGCGCTGCGCTCTGCTCCCCCAGGGGAAAATACAGCTAATAATTATTCTGTATGTAATAATAATAATAATAATAGTTTTATGGTTTAGTTTTTCAGACGTGAGGTTTTATCGGTGTTTATCGAGTTCCGGAACCTCTGCTCTTTTTTCTTTTGTTACGGTCAAACTTTAAAGCGCAAGTTGTTGACGTCGCGAAAAATGGAAAAGAAACAAAGATGAACACGAAGAAAACAACAGAAATAAAAGAAAAATATCTGATTTCAGGAGGGAAAAAAATGGATGAACCATAATTTTCCTTCATTCAAAATAAAAACCAGTGAAAAGAAAAACCTGGATATCACCCTCCATCATGTGGTTTTATTGGATTTATTTGTCATTTGTTTTAAGATACAAAGAAAACCACAGCCGCCAGAAGAAAGAAAAACACAAAGTATTTTCCCCTCTTTTTATTTTTTGGCGAATGCAGAGATTTGTTTCAATTCCACACAAACGTGAAATTAATATAAATACATTTGTTTTTAAAAAGAAGTCGCGTTTGCTGCTGAAGGTGAAAAAAGAAAAGAAAAACTAGAGAGTTCAGACTCTGCGGCGAAAAAGAGAGAAACTATCTGACGTGAAGGAGACGGCAACACGTACAAATCTAGAAATGCTCCAGATGTTAATCTGGATTATCAACCTGCTCTTATTCCACAGTGCATCTGCAGTACCGCTGTGTACAGCTGGGGGCGCTGCAGCAGCTTTGATTTTACCCTGACAGTGAACTTGGTTTCCTGCTGAGAACCAGGCCGGAGACAATTTAAATTAAATGTAGTAATAATCAGTCAAGTGTGTTAATAATCTGTCGGCTGATCAGAATAAAAAAAAGTCGCTATTATTAATTGTTGTTGTTGTTGTTGTTGCGATGTTTCGGTTCAGAATATCTCAGTGGGAGCATCTCCAGTAAAAATGTCCTTGTCCTCCAGAAGCAGCTGTTTTAGATCTGCACACAAAACACAACACACATCATCATTCGAGTTCCTTATTATTCATTCATTCATTCATTTATTAGAGTTCATTATTCTATAGTCAGTGCTCTCAGTGTTTGACATCATTTTCCAGCATAATTCAACGATTCATTCATCACGATGCTCGTGAAATTCTTTTTCTGAATCGTTTTTTTACGCTACTGGATTTTTTTTTCTCCCTGATAAGAATAAAAAGGTCAGAATTTAAAGGGGACATATTATACCCTATTTCTCCAAGTTAAAATAGTTCCCTGGTGTCCTAATAAACATGTCAGTGACATGCTTTGGTCAAAATACCATAAGGATGAAGCATCATAGCAGTTCAATAACCCTGCTAAACCCGCCCCTTTCAGAATGCTCGGTTTTGTGCATGGTCCCTTTATATGCAAATGAGACACAGGCAAACACACACACACTTCTTCCAGGGGGTTTCTGATTTGTCCTCTTTACAGCGCTCACTCGCTCAGATCCTGTTCCCTCCGCTCCATTCCTCTCCCCCTCCCTCCACTAGTTCTCCTACAATATCAACATGGCAGCGTGCGCAGAAAGCAGCGAGAGTGCCGTCACAGGAAGAGACGTCCTACATAAGGATCGAGCCGATCACTGCCCAACTGTAAATCAGTTAAAAACTCTTAGAGACAGCACCGCTGATCGCCAGCAGCGAGCTGCATAAACTGCTGCTGTGTGTGAGTGTCTCAGACTGAGTCTGTGCTCCGGTCATGGAGGACGTACTGAACAAGTATTTTTAATTAGGACGTGTCAGAATGGTCAGTTATAAGCTCTATGTGACCTTTTCTTAAAAATGTGTGTGTTTGTACGTCGGTGAAATACGGCCGCTGACTAAATACGGCGACCGCTGGCTGCAGTCTGATGTGAAGTGGTGCGAACACACGAACACACGTTTGCTGACTTTATCCGGCACATTAGCTTCATATATAAAATCCTCTGAGGCTGGAAGTTTGTGTAAAACACTGTGCTCCACTGTGCAGCCACCAACAGCACACTTGTCCCTCCGCGTTGACATAATACCGCTCTTCCTTCCTCGCCTGCACTCTTGCAGGGACAAGGTGGAGCTAAGGTGGAGCTCTCGAAGTAAACTTACTGGTGGGGCGGTGAAATGCGCATGCTGCCGTCATAAGCGCAGGGAATTCAACATTGCGTGATTTATCGCCTATACTTACACTAAGGGGGACCACGAAAACATGACTGAGTATTCTTTTTCCACACTTTGGCGACTGGTAGGGCCTCCAGAGTCCCAAATATAAGTATTGAAATGGTTAAAAATTGATTTTGCATAATATGTCCCCTTTAAATAAATGGAAAATTTGGAGAAAAGGTCAGAATTATGTGAAAAAATCATTACTATGTGAAAACGTCTGAACTACAAGAAGAAGTCAGAATTACAAGAATGTCGGAATTGAGAGAAAAGGTCCCAACTACGAGAAAACGTCTGAACGAGAAAGTCAGAATTGAGGTTTTCATTTTTTTTCCAGTTGGTCCTAATCCTCTTCCATAGTCTTTCAAATCTTTTATAATTTTTTAAATCTTAAACTTTTCAGAGCAGATTACAGGTTCAAATAAAAATCGCTCACCTCCTCAATGTCGTCGTCATCATCAACGTCACAATCGTCGTCAAACTGCACGTCGTCATCGACGTTGCCCAGAGTGTCCAAGTCCAGTTTGGCTGCGAGGACGAAGACAAGGTGTTAAAAGTCACCAAAATAAAAGCACCACAGAAGAAGGTGATGAAGATGACTGATGATGGTTTTGAAAAATGTGAGCAGCAGAGACAGAAATGTCTTCACTTTAAGAGACAGTTCTTAAAGTGAATAAATAATTATAATAATTATTAAAGAAAAAACTTACCGTGCTCAGGCAGCTCTCCGTACACTTTCAAACTACGAGCCTCGTCTGGGTTGTACTTGAGGATGACGTCAGCTTTGTTGTCCTGGAACACAAATCAGGACACATGAGACAAAACAACACAACAGAGACCAAGAAAACAACACAGACAAAGACAACACTAAAGAGACATAAAATACACAACACAACACAGACAAAGACAACACAACACAGACAAAGGCAACACAATAGAAACAAAAACAACAACACAGACAAAGACAACACAACAGAGACAAATACCACAACACAGACAAAGACAACACAACAGAGACAAAAACACCACCACAGATACAAAAACAACACAACACAGACAAAGGCAACACAATAGAGACAAAAACAACAACACAGACAAAGACAACACTAAAGAGACAAAACAACACAACACAGACAAAACAACAACACAACAGACACAAAATAACAACACAACAGACAAAAACAACAACACAGACAAAGACAACACAACACAGACAAAGCCAACACAACAGAGACAAAATCACCACAGAGACAAAAACACAGAGACAAAAATAACCGGCAGAGACAAAGACGACAACACAGAGACAAAGACAACACAACAGAGACAAAAACAACAACACAACAAAGGCTAAGACAACACAACACAACAGAGACAAAGACAACAGACAAAAACAACACTACAACAGAGACAAAGACAACAACACAACAGAGACAAAAACAACACAACAGAGACAAAGACAACAACACAACAAAGACAAAAACAACAACACAACAGAGGCCAAAACAACAACACAACAGAGACAAAGACAACAACAACAGAGACAAAGAAAACAACAACAGAGATAAAGACAACAAACCTGAGTGCACTGCAGAGGTGAATCCAAATTAAACTGGTTTAAAACCAGGATTAAACCAGTGACAATGAGGTGTAACTCACCTGGTAATCTCTCAGTCCCACCAGGATGATGTCTGACGTGTTAATCCAAACCTGGAGCAAAGAAAAAACACAAAGCAGAGATTACACCATGTGACTCACACACACACACACACACACACACACACACAGAGTCTGTGCTGACTCAGCGGTGTGGACCGTGTGAAAAGGTTAAAGGTCAGCAAGGACGTTCCCACCTTTTTCCGGAGTTTTCCTCTGATGTGGCACAGTCGCTTGGTGCCGTCGAAACACATGGCCTCCAAACGGCCATTCCCCAACATTTTAATCACCTGAGCGTATTCTGGAAACACGTTTGGGCTGATAAGAGATGGGCTGATACTGGATCACATGTCACACAAATGCAAATCCTTCATTATACAGAGACTGGAAGAATTCTTCTTTATGGGAGAAATATCTGTGACATAATTGGACAATTATAATTATGAAAAAGATGGAAATAATGGTGTAAAATGTGCGTCGGTGTCAGTTATCACATGGTCATCAGAGTTTAACAGTGTTTTTCAAATGTAAAGTTCTAGCTAGGGACGGGACTTCGACAATCGACACGTGCTCACCTCCACAAAAAGAGAGTTGAAATGTTGCAGTGGAAATAAATAAATGAATAAATAAATAATATGTAGGTTAACATATTGACTAGATCAGAAATGAGTTGACAGACGATGTTCCATATGTTTAGCAGAGTGCTACAACAATGAATGATGATCGGGGGCGGGTATCACTTGTTGAAAAAAAACATTGCTACAGGTGGATTATTAAAATTTAGCGGCAATAATATTAGACCAATATTATTACCAAGATCAATATTGGACATTACAGCCATGTTTGAGCCTAAAACGAAGTACAGTGTAGAATATTTTCCACCCTCTGCATCGCTGCTGTAAAAAAGAAAGGACACTTTCAACAAAAATTCGACACATGGACCTTGACAATCGTCTCAAAATGCCGTGTCGTTCCCATCCCAACGTCTAGCTCGAGTAAGCTCGGTGCAACTCCAATCATTTTGTGTTGTTTTTCCCTCAGTGACAGAACCCAGTCCCTGCGATCTGTTTTACTTCCTGATAAAAACCATTCTGGAAAATATGTCGCAATTATCTTTGCTCAGAATTGAGATCATGATTTTTTCACAAATGGAAATGTTTAATACACCCATGAACAAAAGATTAGAAACATTCAGTTCAGGCATTCAAGTAAAGTTATTGTTATAACTTTACAGGAAGAGACACGAGAATCAAAGCTGAACAATACTGAACTGTAGACGAGTTAAAAATGTGGCTTCATCTCCAACATTTAGCAAAGCAAATTCACAGGAGTCTGGTGGATATGGTGAGTCAGGTGGTCGTGTGATTCTCGTCACGACCTGCAGGGTTTTAATCAGATCTGTTTTGTATTTATTTCTCCTCAGCTCACACTTTCTCCCGTGTTCTGCGCCGCTGCTCGTAAACTAAGTCATGTGATGTAAAGACTACAAGTGGTGAGAGAGAAGCCAGCGACGAGGAAACTCCCAGAGGGAAATAGCAAATGAAATAAAACGCAGAAGAATCGTTGTCATTTAGAAATGAGATCATGCGTCATTGTAAATCGAGATCGCGATTTTTTTTAACCATTTATCATACAGCCCTAGTTCTTGCTTTGACGAGGTTCCAGGTGAGCTGAGCCGATCCTACAGAGACAAAAACCACATTGAGCCAATGCTACAATGTGACGTCAACAGACTGCAGGTCACTGACTGGTCAGAGAGAGTCGTTAAATAATAACACCATTAAATAATGAATATTTAGATAGAACCATATTTAAGAGAAATGAAGATTCAGTGTCTAAATTAACATCACAGATAAACATTTGTCTAATCCCAGTGATGGTTTCAATGTGTACGACAACATTTATTTAGGTAAAAGCACGAGTGAGGCTGGTGAGATTATTTGAAACATTCTTGGTCCTGGGAATAGGAATTGTTACATAAACCAGTTATTAAATGACTCCATGTTGAAATACGGTCATACTAATAATCTCTGAAGTAGTCATGCCAGGATTAATGATTTGACTTTCAGGTGAAAAACCCTGTTAATCCTTGAGGAAACACCGGTATAGTCTGGATCCAGAACCAGGACCAGAACTAACCTTGTCCGTCTTCTTTGAACACCAGCTCTCTCTTCTCAGACTCATTCTCGTTCTTTCCACGTCGCCGATTCTTTCCTCCTTTACCTGTAAACACAGACAAGACGTCGTCAGTTTACATTCATTCATGTTAGAGCTCCTACTTCAGGGGGTGTTGCTGAACTTGTATTTTCGACTTTCAACTTCATGTCACAGTAAATCAGTTGGACCAAAGAAACTGGAAAATATTCACAGAGTATTTGTTTCATCCCTAATCGCAGTATGATTGTCTTGGGATAACGATGATCACAGCGTCGTATCGCAAAGTTATTGGTATTGTGGACCATGTATCGCATTGTGAGAGACCCTGTGATACAGAAGTAAGTACTTCACACTTCCATCTCGACATCTTTGCCTGGAATTATGATTCTTCAGAATGAAACTGTAGATACAGAATCTCAGACGGGAATTATGAAGCGTCACCCTTTAGTTACAGATTAAAATCTATTCTTTTAAAACCTGTCCTGACACTAAACTCAATGATTCAGTGGAATTAATGGTTTAATAATAAAATGCTCTCTCTGAATCTTCAGCTTTCTTTGCTCCAGGTAACAAAGAAATCAGAAATCGACAAATGAATCCATGATGTAAATCATCGCAAAGATGCAGCTCTGGACCTCAAATGAGAAATCAATGGTTATTTAGATTTAATTTGAGATATTTTAAGCAGTAATTCATTTTAACATTATTAACTGTATCTTGGCAACAGAAACCTGTAGTTTTCATAAAATCACTCACATACTTTGACACAATTCATCGATTACTAAATGAATCCTCAACTATTTATTTAATTGAGTGCTTTTCAACAACTGTTACAAGTTACTGTGATTTTTCTGCTTCTTAAATGGGAATATTTTCCTGTTTCTTTGTTCCATAAAACAAAGAAATCATTAAAAGTGAATCATTTTGTGTTTGAGGACAAAAACACAAGATCATCGTTTCCAGGTTTGACCCGATTAACCGAAAAAATAACCTACAGATGAATGATTGAGAATTCCAGTTAGAGATCATCTCTTACGTCGCTCTAACTAATTAAAACTGAATTTATTCTAAATATGTACACCTTTAATTGGGGTGAAAATTTGATAGTTATCCTGAATTAGAATTCAGCGTCATTTTAGAAATAATTCGACAATAAACACTTAAACACATTTGCGATGACATACGTCACACACACAGACGGGAAAAACGTACGCCAGTTGCGCTGATAAGAGTTTACGTTAAAATATCGTAAATTAGCATTTCAGATTCACAAGAATACAACTACGTGTTCCTGTAGCTTGAGTCCAGATTATCTATTAAATTGTAAATACCCTGCCTTAGTTTAGTTACATTTAGCCAAATAACCAGGTAAAGAGTTAACTGGCGTTATCTTGGGTTAGTTGAGGATAAGTCAGTAAAAAATTACCCAGGCCAGACCGGGTGGGGTTTAATTCGGAGCTAACTGCTAACAGTGTCAGCAGTTGTCCCGGGTAACTCATTATTCTGACAGTGAACACGGGGCAGTTGGAGACACTGACCCGGTATTCACTAACTGGGGTTAAACCAGACTTATTTTCTGTTGTGTTTGAGTAAAAACGTAGAAACTGTGGCGGTAAAATCGCTAATCGTGATGCTAACTAGCGTTAGCCGCTGAGTGTCACGTTTTCACTGCGTGTGTCTGCGCGGCGCGAACTCACAACTACACACATTGACACGCGCTAAAACACGTCCACGCGGCGTGACTCACCTTTATTCTTGGGCATGTTCTGTCCAGAGGATTCGCGAAAATCCCGCTCGATACAAACCACGCGCTGTTTAACAACAAATGTTCACAAAGATGATGATGAGGAGGATGTGAGCTAACGCTAAAGGCTCAGACTGTGCTGTGCTGCTCTGCGCATGCGCCAACCACTCACACATTCAAAACACCGAGTTCTTTATTGAAAAAGGAAACGGTTTCAGACACAAAAAGCCAAGGACGGAAGGATGAATGCGGAGTGTAAGTGTTTTCTACGACCACAAGGTGGCAGTAAGCTACTGTTAATCACCATAGATAGATAGATAGATAGATAGATAGATAGATAGATGGATAGATGTGATGATATTGAATAAAACAAATAAAAATACATTTCAGGGTTAAATAAGTCGATTTTTTGTGGTGTTTTACATTCATTATAACTCGTAAACGTCACTTTATCGCCTCCTAGTGGATTTAATCTGTTATTGCTTCTCTTGCCTGTCTCGTCTCAGTTTTTAAGGAGCCCCTAAAGGGACATCGAAAAAAAAAAAAAAAAACGCAAACATTTTTTACGTTTACGTGAGCAACAGAAATGATCTCGTGCTCACGAGATACTTTCTGGTGCGCACGAGAAAGTATCTTGTGCGCACCAGAAAGTATTGTATGCGCGCGTGATGTCCCCGAACGCAGTTTTAAGATCATTTGAGGCATGAAATTAGTCATTTAGAATTCAAAAATGTGGTTTGTGTATTAAAGTCGTCAAAATCAGTCGTCAAAGTGTGGGAAAAGAATACTCAGTCATGTTTTCGTGGTCCCCCTTAGTGTAAGTATAGGCGATAAAACATGCGATGTTGAATTCCCTGCGCTTATGACGGCAGCATGCGCATTTCACCACAAATGTTACCACCCCACCAGTAAGATTACTTCGAGAGCTCCACCTTAGCTCCACCTTCATAAAATGTCGATCAAACGTGGAACTTATGATGTTTCTTAAACGTATTTTTGTCCACAAACACAAAATGAATCAGTTTTTAATGATTTCTTTGTTTTTATGGAGCAAAACAAACCTTCAGAGTTTCAGTGAATTTTCTTGAAAAAGTGAAAATAATCTATGATTTCCGCTTCTCTGTTTTGATTATGTTTAATTTATTTCTCTTTGGTTTGAGGACGTCGTCTTTTTAAAGTTTGAAACTTTTTATGAGTTATTTTTTTGTGCTCAAATTTAAACATCATTTAAATCCTGGTTAAGAGAATTTCTTTTTCCTGGAAAAACAAACAAACAAAGAAAAGTCCAATAATCGGTTTGTGTGATTTGTCTTCTTTTCTTTTTATTGTTTTTAATAGAAAGTCCAGCTCTCAGAGTGAGTACAAAAACATGGAGCTGGAGTAGCAGCAGGAACGGACTGTGACACAGAGAGAGAGGAAGAGGAGGATGAAGAGGAAGAGAGAGAGAAAAAAGCCGTTCACCTGTTTATCATTACAGAAAAAAACTGAACAAAATGATTCCGTTTACATTCCTTTATCCCAGAGCTGTACATGAAAAATAATCAACATTTATATATATTTATATTTTTATGTTTTAAATGCAATAAAAACAAAAAAACAATCACTGAAGAAGAGACGCAGGACGATGAAAACGATGTTTATCTTCTCAGTCCACACATCCACACACTGTGTTTTTTTTTTTGCGATACTGTTGTGGGTTCATGTGACTTAATGGACCTGTGTGGAGAAGTTAGTGCCATCTAGTGGTCAAACGTTTTCAGGAGCAACTAAATCACACCTTTAACCTTTAATGATTATTGTTCTTTAATTATCGTTGTTTTTAGTTTCACTGATTTATAATTTTTATTTTTATAGTCATAAAATTCCAGATATTTTCATATTTCATCATATATATATATAATATATATATATATATATCATACATTTCATTTTTATTTTAAGTGAAATAAAGGAATATTAACGGTCAGAACGATCACATTACACGTCAGAAAATATTCAGTGAATTATTTCCCAGGATGCCGAGCTGAACTTTGAAGCTACAGTAGGCAGGATTGCAAGAAAAGCAATTATTAATCATCGAGTTTCATACGTTTTTTGGGGGTGGAATCACTCTGTCTGTAGCTCCCAGATAATCACAGACACAAAGGGTCCGCCCACAGTGACAAATCTTTTTAGGGTTTCAAGCAGTAAAATCTGAACGTCTGGCATTAAATTTGCGGTAAATGTGAACACATTTTTTTGATATTTTCTATTACAGGATTTTATTTTGGTAAATTCTGAAGTCAGCAGGTGTTTTTTTGGTATTAATTCAAAATCATTTTGTTTGGATTTTTCCCATTTTTTCTCGTTTGTTTCTTTGCAGAAATAAAGTTGTTACTAAAGCCAACCAACAGGAGGCGTCGTCTCTCCCTCTCTCTGAACTGTTCTGTGATTGGTCAAAGTCTCCTGTCACTGTGGGTCACGTAATTTACATCATGACATTTGATTATTATGGAAATTATTGACCAAAATGATAACAAAAAATCTCACCTACTGCAGCTTTAAAGAGAAAAAATGTTGTCAGTGAATGTGAAGGCTGAAGATCATGTGACCAGGTTTTAAAGGGTTTTGCGGAGTCGTCATCATCATCATCATCATCATCATCATCATCATCACAACTGAACTCCTGGATTAAGTTTGGTTCCAGATTATTTAATCCGATTTAATTTAAGATGTTTCTGCTTTCTTTGTTTCACGTCTCACAGATAAAAAAAAAAGAAAATTGAATTCATAGAAACCCAAGTTTTCAGACGGGAAACCTTCTTTCCTGTCTGCGTCCACCAGGGGGCTTAGAACTTTAACATTTGCAGCTCGTGCTGAAAAGCTTTTAATGGCTAATTTTCACACACACACACAAAATCGCTGTGTGAAATGAGCGGTTGAACGGTTTCCTCGAACCACTTTGCATTATTTTTGTGGAGTGTATTTAAAAACGTGACCACTAGGGGGCAAAAACCCAACATTAACGTGCTTTGAATCTGCTTGTTTTTGTTTGATCGAAAAACATTTGTGGCACGAATTTTTCAAACAAAAAATTGGGTTGTGCGAACTTTGCGTAAAAAACAACAGTTTATTTGTTTTTCTTTTAATGGTTTCCTCGCACCAATTTGCATATTTTTTGTGGCGAACAACAATACTAACATGCTTTGATCGGCTTGTTTTTGTTTCATTTTGTGATGTTTGTCGACAATCAGAGAAATGTTTAACCGAGTTTTGTTTGTGGTTTGATCATAAAAGTAAAATCCTGGACTCCCTAAACACTCGGAACTAAATCGCTTATTTACGATAAGACGACTCTAATTTCCCATGTCTTCTTTAAATTTGCTATTCATCTTAAAGTCAAAACAGCGACATATCAGAGCAGAGGCTACGATATTCTGCCTCTCGCCGTCATTTACACCCACCGTTGTTATTTATCGTGGACGCCGTCTTCTCGGAGGCTCATTGAGGTTAAAACCGTGGCTCCTATAAATGCATACGTTAAGATTGCCATACGTTCACTTATCTTTGAAGTCTATAAATACAGTACGTTCTTTTTTTGCTCCGCGTTTTCGAGGCAGCTCTGATTGTCCAAAGCAAAGACTCCGCCCAGCTGACGGACTACAGCGAGACAGTGGACAAGAGCCAATCGTGTCCGTTAAGGTGCAGGACAGCGGAGGAAGAGGGGGGGGCCATGGGGGCGGGGCCAGGCGTCAGTGGCCATCTCTGTGCTCATATTTGGCGTTAGCATGTCCATCAGTAGTCTGTCCTGCCGGACCGTCCTGCAGTGGACAGGAGGGAGGGAGGAGCCGGCAGAGGTCAGATCGAGGTCAGAGTTGGTGGGTGGAGGTGAGGGGGCACGGGGCTTAAAGGTCACAGAGCGGTGGATGTGATCTTCTTAACCCCCCTCCGCTGTGCCAGAGTGGAACGACCCACCGGTTCCAGGACTGGGGGGACGTTCCTGTTCAGGGCGGAGTAGGTGGCGGCCATCGCTCCCTGAGGAGGCGGAGACAAAGAGACGACACAGTGACGTGTTATTTACGTCTTGGATGAATTTAAAGGAACAATTCTGTCATAAACCTGACAAAATCTTGTCTATGATGTCTTATGAACATGTTCACGTCTTTATCGCACTGTGAGACAGAAGTCTGTAAACCACACACTCTCCCACACCAAAGCCCAGAGAAAAAATCAGTGACTTTAACATCACAGCACACAGGAGTTGTTGATCCACTGCTGCATCATCACTAAGTTCAAATGTCTTATTTTGTGAATTCAGCATTTGAGGCAATCTTCATTCAGATTTACCTCAGTGACACAAAGTGACCACATGAGGCAGCGGAGGACCAGCAGCTCCTGTGTCCCTGCAGCTAAAATCACTGATGTTCTCTGTGGACTTTGGTGTGAGAGAGTGAGTGGTTTACAAACTTAGGTCTCACAGTGAGATAAAGACACGAACATGCTCACGCCTCAGTGAATATGTGGGTCGTGTCCATGACAACAAACAGCAGCAGTGTGTGTGTGTGTGTGTGTGTGTGTGTGTGTGTGTACAGATGGAGCGTGCGTCACCTTGACGAGGTGCGGTGCGTCCTGCCTGTTGAGTGTGTATTTGGGCAGCTGGTCTCTGTGCGTCACCCATGGGTGTCGCAGAACCTGACCCGCCGTCAGGCGCTGGTGAGGGTCCACGTGCAGCATCCGTGACACCAGGTCCTGGCGGGTCACAGGTTTACAGAGTCAGAACAAACATTAAACATTTACAGCTGCTTAAATGTCAATATTTTCTACTTTCTGTAATTTTTCAGATTCTTTCTTTGTCAGATATGTGAGTGTCTGTCGTCTCAATGATGAGGACACTCAGCGTCTGCGTCCTCACCTTAGCCTCAGTGGACACAGACGTCCAGTATCCTCCGCTGAGAGAGAACTTCCCGCTGCCGATGCGAGCCAGGATCTCCTCCGGAGTGTCTTCAGGACCGTTGGCAAACGGAGTGAAGCTGCAGAATAACCAGAGACGTAAAGTCGTTTCTAACATCATGTGATTCATTGATTTAAAAACATACACTAACAGTGCGTGTGTGTGTGTGTGTGTGTGTGTCTGACCCTGTTAACATGGTGTAGAGCAGAACTCCCAGACTCCAGATGTCACAGGCTGCATCATATCCCTGTTTCTTTAACACCTGACCACACAAACAACAAGCCACGAATGTCAGGGTTAGTGGGTGAGAGCATGAACCCATACGGAGCTTCAGGGCTCTATAGCGCCCCCACAAGCTCACGGTCGGACAAAAGTTGTGTTACTCCAAAGTTTGTTGAGGAATTTTTTGGGGAATATTTGATGCGAGAGATAAAGTCGCCAAAATTGCGTTAAATGCTAAATTTGTCGCATATAGTCGTTCCGATTTTGAGCAAACTTGGTAAACTCGTTGCTTTCATGATTCCAAACTAATTTCTAATGTACATCCATTAGCTCCGCCCACCCAGAAGTCAGCCATTTTGGAAAAACAACTTCATAAACAGCAGTGATTTCACTAAAGCTTTCGTTACATTCAATAAAACTGTCATTTCTGATAATTTAGATTTTTGTTGTTTTTCTTTTTGGGCCAAAAATAAGGAAAGTGTCTCATGAACAAGTTTATTTTACTTTCCTGAAAATCAGTTTTTGCATTCTGTTTACTGACCTACAACCTGTCTATCTACAAAGGACAAGGATGAGAGGATGAAGGGGTGTGGTCATACCAACCTCAGGAGCGACAAAGTTGGCGGTGTAACACGGCGTCATGAGCAGACCGTTCTCTGCTCGCAGCTGTTTGGCGAAACCAAAGTCACAGATTCTGATGGACTCGGCATTCCCGCTCTCATCCACGTACAGAATGTTACTGGGCTTCAGGTCTCTGTGGACCACCTGTCACACACAGACACAGACACACAGACACAGACACACACAGACACACACAGACACACACACACACACACACACACACACACACACACACACACACACACAGAACGTTTCCTGTTAGATTTCCTGCCTGTCACTGTGTATATAAAGGTGAATTCTGTGTTTTAATTAGTGCTGTCAAATGATTCAAATATTTTCAACATTTTTATCTAATCTAAATGTCCCTTGATTTCTTTTAGTCCCATTATTTTTTTCTCATTTTAAAGCTCATCAACACCCTGCAGATTCATTCCTCTTATTGTGCGGCTCTCACAATAATAAGAGAGGCTGTGTATCAGTCTGCAGTATGTGAATAAAGTGCCGTTCTAATAGGAGCTAAAGGAGCTAGCAGTCTTTGGTGGTCTCCGTACTACGATTCGGGGGTCTACCAGCGTGGTTGGTAACACTGCATACATCATGACATACATCATTGTGGGGAGTGCGTGGAGAAATGATCCAGGCTGCGTTGGAGACGGAGAATCCACTCACAACGGAACATTAGCCTGCTACTCTGTGGCCGGCTCGCAGTGTGTCTGTTGTGTTGTTTCTGGTTGAGCTAGATCCGGTGTGGTGTTGTACTTTTTCTAACGTTACTAGTTGTTGCAACAGAATGTGAAAAAAACCTACAAAGTTTGCTCGGTCAAAAAGAACGTTAATTTAAAATAATTGACGCCGTTAAAATGGGTTTGTGCTAATGCTGTTAGTAACGCCTTTAACTGACAGCACTGAAGTGTTGATGAAGTGTGAAGAACTGTGAAGAACGTACTCCCTGCACGTGCAGATACTCCAGCGTTTTGGTGATGGTGTAGAGGACGGCGCTCGCCTCGCGCTCAGAGAAAAACTTCTGCCTCAGGATTTTGTCGAGCAGTTCTCCTCCTTTCATCAACTCTGTGACCAGGAAGACGGAGCGACCGTCGTCATAGACCTGAGAGACGAACAAACAACATGAGAAAATACAAAACAACATTTTACAAGAGTCCCAAAAACAGTCAAAACTAACATTTCTGATATTTATTTAAACATTTTTTAATCTATTACAAAAACAGGACAGGAGGAAGAAAGAAAGGACCGAAAATTTGATATAAATCTGTGTAAATAAAAAATGTTTGGTTCCAGTTTCATTTGAATGTTGAATATTTAAAAAAAATAGAATTTTTTAAGACTAAAAGAAAAATCAGATGAATCAAAGAAATAATCAATGGATAGTTATTCTGGATGTTAAAGAGAATTAAACCAGTGAAACAAAGTGTGTTAAACTCACGTCTTTGAGCGTGATTATGTTGGGATGTTGTCCGTATCTCAGCAGAATCTCCACCTCTTCTGTCGGGTCTCTCTTTGCTTTGTTTATGATCTGAAACACAAACACCACGTGTATACGTCACATGACGCAGACGCAACAGTTGTTTGTTTGTTGTGTTTGTTTGTTTGTTGAGATGAACCTTGACGGCGTACTCCATGCCGCTGCCTTTGTTCACGCAGCGTTTACAGATGGAGTACGAGCCCACGCCGATGTCCTCTTTGATCTCGTAGACGTCGGAGAACAACGACGTGCTGCGGTGAAGATTCTGCAAACAACACTCTTGTTTTATGACTAAATAAAGAAAAGAAAAACACACAATAACAACAATACAACTATGTACAGGTAGGGAGTGATCCTTTTCGTACAGCAGTCATTGGTTTGTGAAAATAAAATCAGGCCTATGGTATGACATATTTGACCCAGTTCTCCCAGTATGAAGCAAATTTCTCCAATTTATGGTTAACAAATGCAGTTATCCTCTCCATTTTATAAGTGCCCATTGTAATGTCCATCCCAGATTTAAAGTTGGGCTCTTTTGATAACAAATTAATTAAGTTATTTGTATATGTGATGTTTTTGTAGAGAGTTTTTAGGTAAAGTTTTCTTCTTGTACGATTTCACTGTGTGTGTGTGTGTGTGTGTGTGTACCTGTACTATAGCATTAGGCAGTGGTTGTGTCTCCTCCTCTGTTATGGCCACAAAACTGAATCCTCTGAACAGCTGATGAGCGTTAGCACTGGGAGGCACACCAGGAGAGTCTGAAACACACACAGTCACAGTTAATCCTCTGTGTTCAGAGGACTTTTAACAGGAACATAAGCAGCAGCAGCAGCAGCAGCAGCAGCAGCAGCAGCAGCAGCAGCAGCAGAGTTTATTACCTCTGGGAGTTTTGGCGGTGAACTCTGGATCAAAATAGAAAGTGTCGTCAGGTCGTCCTGCAGCTGGTTTGAAAGGAGGAGGAATCTCTCTGCGGAACAGTTTCTACACCAGGAGGAAGAGAATGTTAGAACAACTCAGAGACACAGAAATGATGAGTGAGAGAGAAATCACTGTGTGTGTGTGTGTGTGCGTGTGTCTGTGTGTGTGTGCATGTATGCGTGTGTTCATGCGTGCGTGCTTGTGTCACTGACGTTCCAGTCGATGGTGCTGAAGAAGTGATGTCTCTTGATCTCCTCCACTCCGTCTGGACCTGCTCCTGAACACACAAACACACACAAGAACATGTGCATGAAACCAGCAGGGGGCAGAGTCACAACCATTCATTTGTTCATTTATTTACAAGTAATCTGGTTTAGATTAACAAATTCACATCTCTGTAAACATCAATTTAAATCATTCTTTAAAGATCTAGAGATCTCTACGTTCACTCACTCATTCACTCACCCTGAGTGTTTTTGTAAAGTGGTTATGTTCAGAGAAACCTCAGAAGAACGGCTCCACTATCTCAGTGAGTGAGAGCGTGTGAGTGAGTGGGTGAGTGAGTGAGTGAGTGAGTGGGTGAATGTGTGAGTGAGTGAGTGTGTGAGTGAGCGGGTGAATGAGTGAATGTGTGAGTAGGTGAATGTGTGAGTGTGTGTGTGTGAGTGAGTGAATGAGTGAGTGTGTGAGTGAGTGAATGAGTGAGTGTGTGAGTGGGTGAATGAGTGAGTGGGTGTGTGAGTGAGTTTTTTTTACCTAATCTGTTTGCAGGGTTTCTTTTGAAAAGGTTCCTGAGGAGACTCTGAGCTTCAGAACTCAGAAACTGAGGCATTCCCAGTTTCGCTCTGTGACATAAAACAAAGAAATAAATTTATGGACCAAAAGTTTAATGAATTATGAAAAGAATCCTTTGTCTGTTATAAATCTCTCCTCTTCCTCCTGAGTGCTGCACTTTATCTCCTCTATTATAAATCATTCACTCCTCCTCCTCCTCCCAGGGGGAAGGAAGGATGGAAGGAAGAAAGAAAGCAGGAGGAGGGAGGTCTGAGTCTCTCTGCCTCCTCTCGGATGTTCTGCTGCTGCTGAAATAAAAGCCGCAGTCGGAGATTGGATCAGAGTTTTTTTTTTACAAAGAGTATAAAGTGTCTTACTTAAGGATCATGGTCATCGTCTCCTTCCGGTCTTTGCCCTGAAAAGGCAACGTTCCCGTCAGCATCTCAAACTGGAACAGAGAGGAGAGAGAAGAAATGACACCGGCACAGATTTAAACTGCTGCTCATTAAAAAGCTGAAATATCATTACAATAAAGACAATTTAAGATTTAAGGGCATCAGGAGATTACGTTTCTTCACAAAAACCTACATTTTTGTGTGTTCACGTCCATTTAAAGTCTGCCTTAAATATTATTCATATTTTTTATTTGTTTTGACTTTATTTGTGTGTTACTTTATTCCCCATTTTGGAAAGGCATTCAATACACAGCATTTCTCTGGCTTAATATGTTAGTGGCCACCCAGTTTTTATTTCGGTACATTTTACTTTGTGGCTCGTTGGATATTTTTGGTTGAATTGCTGTATTTTCTTTCTTTTTTACAATGACCAGTGATAATTCATAGGATTTTCAGGCAGTCTCATGGGATGAGAAGTGACAAGGACAAAATCGATTAATGTATAAAAAAGTCCCTTTTCCAATGCTGTTACATTCTGTTATTATTAAGCAATTCACTTTCGTCCCTTCTCTCTTTTTCAGTGTTTTTTGATATTGATTTTGGCGTTATATGTTTAAGTATTTAAACTTGGGAGCTCTACTAGGTAGGGTTGATAGCTCAATGAGGGTTACAAGGAAGTTATGTGTATATCACAGAAGGAAGGGAGGGGTGGGGGGACACACAGGGATTTTGTACCACCACGTGTCAGGGTTACAATTCATTCTGATCAGGGGTCACTTGGATGGCTAATTACACTATACTATCCCTCAATATTAGGGGATTAAATTCACCATTTAAGTGCTCAAAAGTTCTAGAATTATTGAAAATCAAAAATGTTGATGTGGCTCTCTTATCTGAGACTCATCTAGAACCGTCTGATGTCCGTCGTATGCAGAACAAACACTACAGAGTAGTAACATCCTCCGGGGATGGATCTAAGACCAAAGGGGCTATGATTGTAATGAAAAGTAAACTAAATCTGGCAATTGATAAAACTAGCTGTAATAATTCAGGGAGATTGGCTTATTGTGGGGTTTCTATCCAAGGGAGAAAATAGCCTTTGCAAGTATATATGCGCCAACAACCTTTGACCCATATTTTTTTCCTTTGTTAACTAAAGAGTTACTGTGTCTCTCTAATTACTCACTTATTGTAGGATCAGACATGAATAAATGTTTTGATAGTAATCTAGATAGATCTAAACCATCCATTACACACTCACAAGCTTTATCCTCTAAAGCTTTAAAGAACTTTGCTAAGGACATTAATTTGGTGGATATCTGGAGGATTCAGAATCCTACGGTTAGGGATTACACATACTTCTCCCCATATCATAAAATGTTCTCGAGAATAGACTATATCTTAGCCACACCAAACCTGATTCCAATTGTAGATGAAGTTGTATTTCTACCTCGTAATATCTCTGATCATAACGCAATAATAACCTCATTTAATCTGGTTCTCCTACAGGGTACACACTCCAGGTGGAGGTTTAATACAACTCTTCTTAAAAATGGAAAATATCTCTCACAAGTTAAAACCAAATTGGTAGAATTTATTAACATTAACAAAGATTCAGTCTCGGATAACGCAATTGTATGGTCAGCGATCAAGGGCTTTCTACACCACAATGCGATTGGCTTCTCATCTTATCTTAAAAAAATACAACAGATTTCCCAATTAGAACAGGCTTGCAGTAATCTAGAGAGAGAGCTTAAGGACAATTATAGAGACGAAGTGGAGAGCTTAAGTCAGTGAGGGCAGAGCTAGATGATATTCTTAGGCAGCGGGTTGAATTTTTGATGCACACCACCAAACATAGATATTATGCTGATAGCA
The DNA here is from genome assembly GCF_019176455.1 of Solea senegalensis. NCBI lineage: Eukaryota > Metazoa > Chordata > Actinopteri > Pleuronectiformes > Soleidae > Solea > Solea senegalensis. The sequence goes on along the minus strand of NC_058021.1, from coordinate 38,653,171 downwards.
GTAAACCAAGTCGTCTCCTTGCTTTAACGTTGAAACGGCAAGAAAACCAATTCAACATTCCATCTATCAACTGCCCGGTTAAGGGACGGGTTACCAAAACAGCCGATATTAATAATACATTTAAGTCATTTTTCGAGAATCTCTACTTCTCAGAGGACAGACTTACACCGGAATTATTTGATTCATTTTTTGACAAGCTTAACTTACCAATACTGTCTGAAAATGAATCTAAGGAACTTAATAACTTTAGATGAGCTACATACAGCAGTTAAATTAACCAATAGGGGGCGCTCCCCAGGAATTGATGGGATCCCTGCTGAACTTTATTTAGAACTATGGAATATTATAGGTCCGATTTGGTTAAACACAATTAATTCTGCTATAAAAAAGGGCTATTTCCACAAAGATCTAAACACAGCACTTGTGTTTCCCCAGAGTTGTGCGAGTTACCGTCCTATATAACTAATTAACGCAGATATCAAAATTTACTCTAAAGTTATTGCTTTGCAGCTGGACAAAGTCGCAGGGAAATTAATTAATCCGGACCAAACCGGCTTCCTTAAAGGTCGGTTAGCATCAGACAATGTCCGACGGCTTTTACATGTCATCGCTGATGCCAAAAACACAGGCTTGCCAGGTGGACTCCTATTTCTTGATGCGGAAAAAGCATTTGACTGCTTGGAATGAGGATATCTGTGGAAAGTCTTGGAAAAATTTAAATTTAGTCCGAATTTCAGGGCTGCCCAGCATCTCCTGCCATTTTCAATTTGTCTCTCGAACCATTGGCCCAATACATTCGACAAAGCACATTCGTTGTTTCAATTAACAATTTCTACATCACACTCAATGTCAATGTATGCGGATGACACACTTGTTTATCTCTCCAACCTACAATGTGTGTGCTGGAAATCATAGAACACTTTGGTACACTTTCTGGTTATAAGATTAACCATTCGAAGTCAATCCTACTACTGTTGAACATAGATCTGATACCAGTGGCGCAAAAAGCAGTATATTTAGGTATAGAAATTAGTCCCTGTATCCAGGCAATAGCGAAAAATAACTACTCTTCCATTTTTAAAAAACTGAGGATGACCTTGAGAGGTGGGCAGCACTCCCTTCATCAATGCCCGCCCGTATAGCTACAGTCAAAATGAATGTGCTCCCATGCATTAACTTTGTAAGTTCTATGCTCCCTTTACCAACCCCAGCGGGGTTCTGGCAGAAACTTGACTCGAAGCTTAAAAAGTTCATTTGGAATGGGAAAAAACCTTGCATTAAATGGTCAACGTTACAGCGAGATAAACCCCAGGGTGGATGGGCTTGCCCAAACTTTAAACGTTATATCATTGGGCATTCGTGTTGCGTTCTTTGAAACACTGGTTTGATACAGAGGTAACTTCCCCCTGGAAGATATTAGAACAGGAGTTGGTTCATCCCCTAAGACTTCAGGATGTGGCTTTCTCTGGACTCAAACATAAGAAATGTTATTCTCAATTTGGCCCGATAATTTCATATGTAATACAACTTATGTTGAGTGTAGAGAAATATATGGGTCAAAATGGCAAAAACACTCCCCTATTTGGCATAAAGCCGATTTATTGACAGGTGGCGAACCATTCATTTCACGATTGTGGGCTCAACATGGCATTTGGACACTGGGGGATATCTCAGGCCAAAATGCAATTTTGGATTTTTCCAATCTAATGTCCCATTTTGGTATCTCAAGAAACTCACAACTTAATTTGCTCAAGGTTCCTTGGGGATTCACCCTTTAATATCACTCATGGAGAAAGCTCCCCATAAGAAAACAGTCTCTTATGTTTATGTGTAAACTCTGGCTGGCTGGCATGACTGCAGCTAAAAAAATTATAGTTTTAAGGTGGCTTCCGCCATATCAGTTATTAATAAAACACTGGCTGCAAGCTCTCCTCGAGGTGATCTACCTGGAGTGGTCATCAGCTCGTATTAATAATTCTAAGCCACAAATATTACAGATTTGGAAAAAAGCTGCAGAAGATGCTCACATATTATTGTCATGACCTTTAAGGTTTATCTGTGTCATGCTGTATGCTTGTACTCCTGTATATCACATTGTACTATATGTCTGTTTTGATACGGATTTTGTGAAGATGTATAACTGTGTGTCCCGTGGGGAGGGGGAGGAGGCAAGGGAGGGGGGTGATTTGTGTGTTCTGGGGGGAGGGATGGGAGCGGTGTTGTGGGTATTCAATGTTTGTGTTTATTTTTTTGTGTTAATGTTAAAACCAATAAAAAGTTGATCACAAAATATTCATTCATATTTTTGATATATATATACATATATATATATATATATACATACATATATATATACATACATATATATATATATATATATATATATATATATATATATATATATATATATAAATATATATATATATATATATATATATATATATACATATATATATATGATTTTATTGAATCAGACTCAAATATTTCACCTGGTCTGTTTCAAATTCTTGATGATGTTTTAACATCAATCAATTCAAAGTTTACAAAGAATAATCAGAATCAGGGATTGAGGCTTCTCACTCACTCTCCCACACCAAACCTCATAGAGAAAATCAGTGATTTTAGCTCACAGGGACACGGGAGCTGCTGGTCTACTTCTGCCTCATGTGGTCACTTTGTGAATGAAGGATTTCAAATGCCGAATTGACAAAATAAGACATATGGGGTTTGGTGTGGGAGAGTGAGTGGTTTACAAACTTCTGTTTACAGTGAGACAAAGAAGTGAACATGTCGTCAGCTGTGTGTAAGATCACTTTTTTGACAATTGATAATCAGATAATGGATCGTGTCAGTCCTATTGCAGAATGAAAATGTCTAAGACTGGGATTAAGACTTTTATTTGTTCTTCCTGAGTCTATGAATGGCATATTCTCACCATCAGTACACCGTACGACCACCAGTCGGCGCTGTGCGTGTGTCCTCGTCTGTTCACCACCTCAGGAGCCATGTACTCCACCGTCCCACAGAAGGAGTAGGCTTTGTTCTCATGGTCTATGGACTCCTTACTGAGGCCAAAGTCAGTCAATTTAATGTGTCCTTCTTCATCGAGGAGGATACTGAAACAACACAGATATCATAAATTAACATGTGTATAATCTGTGTGCCTGTGTGTGTGTGTTCACATACTTCTCAGGCTTGAGGTCTCGGTAAATGATTCCGAGGCCGTGCAGGTGATCCAGAGCCAGAGCCAGTTCAGCCAAGTAAAACTTCACATCCTCCTCTGTGAACATCACCTGCAACACACACACACACACACCTTTTATTTTAACACTTTATTAATGTTTATCACCCACAGTGATCATAAACATGGGTTATGATCTCATGTTTGATACCAATGTCACACACTCAAGAATCTGCCGATACCGTTATCTACCGATACTGATATCTACAAATATCAATATCTACTGATACCACAAACTGAAGGATCTGCCAAAACGGTATCTACCAATACCGATCTCTACCGATGCCGCTATCTACCGATATTGATATCTACCAATACCGATCTCTACCAATACGATCTCTACTGATACCGCTATCTACCGATATTGATATCTACAAATATCGATATCTACTGATACCGATGTCACAAACTGAAGGATTTGCCAAAACGATATCTACCAATATCGATATCTACCGAGACCAATGTCACAAACTGAAGTATCTGCCGATACGATATCTACTGATACCGAGGTCACAAACTCAAGTATCTGCCCATAACGATATCTACCAATACTGATATCTACCGATATCTACCGATACTGGTGTCACAAACTCAAGTATCTGCCAATACCGATATCTACCAATACCAAGGTTACAAACTCAAGTATCTGCTGATACAGATATCTACCGATACTGATATCTACCAATGTCGATATCTACCGATACTGGTGTCACAAACTCAAGTATCTGCTAATACCGATATCTACCAATACCAAGGCTACAAACTCAAGTATCTGCCATGCGATATCTACCGATACCGATGTCACAAACTCATCTGCCAATACGATATCTACCGATACGATGTCACAAACTCAAGGATCTGCAGATACCGATATCTACCGAGACCCGATGTCAAAACTCAAGTATCTGCCGTCGATATCTACGAATACCTGTAATGCAAAGTGAAGTATCTGCTGATACCGATATCTACCGATACCGATGTCACAAACTGAAGGATTTGCCAAAACGATATCTACCAATACTGATCTCTACCGATACCGATGTCACAAACTAAAGTATCTGCCAATACCGATATCTACTGATACCGAGGTCACAAACTCAAGTATCTGCCGATAACGATATCTACCGATACCAATGTCAGAAACTAAAGTATCTGCCCATAAAGATATCTCCCAATACTGATATCTACCAATGTCGATATCTACCGATACTGGTGTCACAAACTCAAGTATCTGCCAATACCGATATCTACCAATACCGATATCTACCAATAACGAGGTTACAAATTCAAGTATCTGCTGATACAGATATCTACCGATACTGATATCTACCAATACCAATGTCACAAACTCAAGTATCTGCCAATACCGATTTCTACCGATACCGATGTCACAAACTCAAGTATCTGCCAATACCGATATCTACCGATACCGATGTCACAAACTCAAGTATCTGCCAATACGATATCCACCGATACGATGTCACAAACTCAAGGATCTGCAGATACCGATATCTACCAAGACCGATGTCACAAACTGAAGTATTTGCCAATATGATATCTACTGATACCTATGTCACAAAGTGAAGTATCTGCTGATACCGATATCTACCAATACCGATGTCACAAACTCCAGTATCTGCTGATACCGATATCAGTGGGATATAGTCACTTTAGACTTTTTAAAGTATGAAGCTGTTATCGTCACATAAAGAAGAAATAAACATGACTCAGCAGAAATGTTGTAGTAGTGAAGCCTGTGGTAAATAAAGATTTTTAGATTGCGTTGGGATTTTACAAAGGTTAAAGGTCATAGAGACGTTTGTGTCCATGGTTTCTCGACTAGAACGCTGCACGGCAATCTCCTTCAGGACCTGCAGCTCGTTCTCCTTAAGGGGGCAGGGCCGTGTCACATGACACAGATACAGGGAGTGGTTTCACGTTACCTCCTTAGACAGACGAGTGAAGAGATCTCCTCCTCGCAGGAAATCCAAAATTAAGTAGAGCTTCCCCTCGGTCTGAAAGGCTGAGGAAATGAAGGAAGGACAGAAGGATTCAGATGTCTGCAGGTGTCATCGAGGAGTGACTGAGCTCTGTGATTGGCTGCTGTGGCACCGGTGAGTCATCACGCAACTCTGTGATTGGCTGACTCACCGTAGTGCAGTTTGACGATGAAGGGATGGTTGACCTCCACCAGGATGTCTCTCTCCATCTTTGTCCTGACCCGGTCACGCACTGGAGACACATACACACACACAAAGACACAGACACACACACACACACAGTGGAAAACACATACATTAGCAGATAAAGCTGAAACTAAACCTCCTCCTCCTTCTGTCTCTGGTTTAGTTCACAGATTAAAATCTGAGTCACACAAACAGAAGCAGAAAAACAAACTGAAGGAGAAGAAGAAAAAAAGTGTGCGTGTTTTCTCCATCAGTAGATGGCATGTGAGTCAAGTCTAACACCATCTTTGTTTCTATGTTAAATCTCAGGTTCAGGTGTGAAATTGTTATTTTGGGTCTGTCACTGACAAACACCATCAGCGTGTTTAATGAACTCACAACGACACACAGAGTCACAAACATCTGTTTAAACACTAAATTTGAGGATTTATCTTCATTCTTCCTATGAACAGTGTTTGTACCGTTGACATGAGTGGCAGCCAGTTTGTCATCTTACATCAGGGTTTGTGAGGAACATTCAACTTTCTGACTGCAAATGGAACGCACCATTATATCTGAGTGTTATTTTGTTAGTAGTACTAGTACTAGTAGCAGCAGCAGCAGTTATAGCAGTATTAGTAGAAACAGTAGCAGTCGTATTTTGAATACAAGTAGTAACAGTAGTAGTAGCAGAAGTATGACTAACAATAACGGTAGTAGAAACAATAGCAGCAGCACTCCCAGTAGTAAGAGTGGTAGTTGTAGTAACAGTAGTAGTAAAATTAGTAGCAGAAGTAGAAGTAGAAGTACTAACAGAATCAGTAATAGTAGAAGTACTAACAGTAACAGTAGTACTTCTATGTACCTTTAAGTGTTGCTTTCTTCAGGACCTTCATGGCGTAAAGTTGACCAGCATCAGGTCCTGTGACCTTTCTCACCAGAAACACCTGCAGACAGACACACAGACACAGACACACACACACACACACACAGAGACAGACAGATGTGTTTACTGTGGTAGATTAATGTAAAGCTAACAGTTCATTCATAAAGACAACTATGCTGCCTCCATGGTAACAGCCTCAAGCACACACACACACACACACACACACACACACACACACACACACACACACACACAGTAAAGAATGGTACCTTGCCAAAGGAGCCTTGTCCGAGGACTTTCCTGAGCTCAAACTGTCGAGGGTCGGCCTTCTCTGATCCTTCCTTCACATGATGAGTGATACTGATCTCTTTAAAGAGCATGTCGTCCTGTCACACACACACACACACACACACACACACACACACACACACACACACACACAGTGTCATATGGATGATTTTAAAGGAACAACAGAAGCTTTTTCAACAAAGTAAACAAACCTGAAGAGAGAGGGAGGTGTATGTCGGTATGGAAGTCACATGACCAGAGTCAGATGTTTCATGTTCACACGTTTTTCTTTGGAAGGGAATTCTGGGAAATGTCGTCAACAAAGCAGCAGCTGAATCCAAAAGTAAACAATAACAACATCATCATCACCATCATCATCTGTCAGAGATTTTTGGATGTCCTCCAAAAAGGGGGAGAACATCCAAGTGAATCAAAGAGTTTCCTCATGTTCTTCATCTACACAGCAGGAGACACACACACACTGACAAACGCACACACACACACGCACACAGTATGGTATCATTAATCACTGGTCTTCAGCAGGAAGAAGGTACTGGGGGAGGCTCCATGACAACTGTGTGTGTGTATCTGTGTGTTTGCATGTGCGAGTGTGTGTGTGCATGTGCGAGCGTACGTGTGTCCCTCCTAACATTAACTCGTTCTAAAGTTTGTTGTTGATTCTCTCAGAAATTATGTCATAAACCAAACAGGTGAACAGATGAGTAGATTTGTCTGTTTACAAATTAACTGGTAAACAGATGAACAGGTGAACAGGTAAACAGATGAATGAGATGAACAAACCATTGATACATTATTGGTTCATCACACGTGAGTTTCTCTGGATTAAAGACACAAATGACTAAATAACCTAAACAAAACAAATCTATTCATAAAACACTTGAATCAACGATTTCCTGTATCTGTGCAAATCTTACAAGACAAAATCACATTAGACTTGACCTTGATAGTATCTTGTGACTGCGAGCCGTTAGCTCCAGTGAAGCTAACTCTGAATGAATGGAAACAAAAATCAAATGAAACCAGAGCTAAAACATCTACCCATCATCTCTCTGTCCTCTTGCTCTCTCTCCTCCTCCTCCTCTTCCTACCTGCAATTCCCAGGTGTTGGCCGCTGTCTGCCCCAGTGCATTGTGGGACCTGTAGTCCTTGCTGCGGCTGAGTTTGTGTGGCGTTAACATGCTCGTGTCTGAACATCGACGGAGGAGAGACACAAGTGAAGCTGACGCTGCTGCTCCATCCTGACACTACATTCTCTCTCTACCTCTCTGTCTCTCTCTCTCAGTGTCTCTCTCTCTCTCCTGTTAAAATCTATCTCTATCTCTCTCTCCTGTTAAAATATGTCTCTCTCTCCATCCCTCTCTCTCGTTTCTCACTTTTTCTATCTTTATTTGAACTTTTCTCACCTCTCTCTCTCAGGGGAAACAGTTGTACTGCAGAAGTATTCACACATATACTTATACATATGTGTGTGTGTAAGTACTACAACAACTACAGTAAAAGAAAAAAACCTCATTACAAAATACTTTTTCAAATATCATTCAATCTCAAGTCTTATAATGTGGTGTGTGTATTCAGATAACTTCAATAGGTGTAATCAGATGATCTGGTGTGTGTATTCAGATTACTTCAATTGGTGTAATCATATTATCTGGTGTTTGTATTCAGATTAAGTCAATTGGTTTAATCAGATTACTTCAATTTGTGTAGTCAGATTACTTCAATTGATGTAATCAGATTATGTTGGTGCATTTATTCAGAGGACCTTGCTGGATGAAAACAGATTACCAGACGTGGGTGCAGTTAGATCTTCTTTGTGAATGTATTGAGATTAATTCAGTGATTTTAATCAGATTATTTGACTGCATCTAATTCAGTTAATTTACTATACATAATGAGATTATTTTAGTGGGCACAATCATATTATTCTGGGGAGTGTATTCAGATTACTTCAACTGGTGTAATCAGATTATTTTGCCGTATGTATTCAGATTACCTCGCTGGATGATAAACAGATTACTTCAGCGAGTGCCATCATAAATATGATGATTATCAATGCTTTTAAAACCATGAGAGTTTGTGGACAGAACAAGACGTATGAGAACATCATTTCCACTTTTGATCGACAAGTTTCAACATTTTCTGGACCAAACAAGTCCTTGATTAATCAAGAAAATAATCCACAGAATAATAAATGATGATATATACACACATATATATATACAGTATATAATTAAGATATATATACACATATATCTTTAGTTGCAGCAGAAGCGAGTGAAGCTCAGACTGTGGTGAAGGTCTGAGGGAGAAGATGGAAATGTTTAAGAAGTGAAGAAATTATTTCTGTCTCTTCAGTGTGTGTGTGTGTGTGTGTGTGCAGATGGAGGATTAGAGCTGAGGCGACAGGATGCTCATGTAGCACCTCTTAATCACAGGATCAAAACTGCAAACCCTGCACCTGCATCACTCACTGTCTCACACACGATCTTCTGGATATCTTCTGGCTACCATATAAATAGCTTTTTGCTATCTTCTGGCTATCCCCTGGCTATCTCCTGGCTAACATATATCTTTTTGCTATCTTCTGGATATCATCTGGCTAACATCTAAATATCTTCTGGCTCACATCGGAATATCTTCTGGCTAACATCAAAATATCTTATGGATATCTTCTGGATATTTTCTGGCTAACGTCTAAATATCTTATGGATATCTTCTGGATATCATCTGGCTAACATCGAATTACACTGCCTGGCCAAAAGAAAAGTCACCACCTGGATTGAACTAAGCACATAGGTAAGGGGTTGCTGCAGTTAGTCAGGTCTAGGTTCAGGAACATTATATGCCCAAAGAATAAGGTCAGCTGACTACCTGAATATAATGAATAACCAGATAATTCCATCAATGCATTTTTTTCTTCCCTAATGACATGGGCATATTCCAAGATGACAATGCCAGGATTCATCAGGCTCAAATTGTGAAAGAGTGGTTCAGAGAGCATGAGACATCATTTTCACGCATGGATTGGCCACCACAGAGTCCAGACCTTAACCCCATTGAGAATCTTTGGGATGTGCTGGAGAAGGCATTGCTCAGTGGCCCGACTCTCCCATCATCAATACAAGATCTTGGTGAAAAATCAATGCAACACTGGAAGGAAATAAATCTTGTGACATTGCAGTAGCTTGTGGAAACAATGCCACAGTGAATGAGTGCCATATTCAAAGCTAAAGGCAGTCCAACGATGTGACCCTTTTTTTAGGTGACAACTTTTTTTTTTGGCCAGGCAGTGTATCTTCTGGCTAACATCTACATATCTTCTGGCTAACATCTGAATATCTTCTGGCTAACATCTGAATATCTTCTGAATATCTCCTGGATATCATTTGGCTAACATCTGAATATCTTCTGGCTAGCATCTGAATATCTTCTGGATACCTCCTGTCCAAAACATCTGGATAGCTTCTGGCTAACACCTGAATATCTTCTGGCTACCTCCTGGCTAACATCTGAGTATCTTCTGGCTAACATCTGAATATCTTCTGGCTACCTCTTGGCTAACATCTGGAGATCTTCTGGCTAACATTTGGCTATCTTCTGACCAACATCTAAATATCTTCTGGGTAACTTTTCTACTTTAGCAGTTGAGCTAACAGATTACTGATCGCAGCTTTAAGTCTTATAAAAGCAGTGTAAATATGGTTTGTTGTGATCTTCAGTGAGTAAAGAGAATAAAACAGCAGCTGATAAACAGCAGCAGCAGGTATCTCATGGTTCAGTCAAACAGCTGGAGATGACTGTAGCAGACGTTCAACATGTTCACTTCATCGTTCAGATCTAATTAAAGAGTCTCACAAGTGAGTCACCATGATGTCGTTAACCATAATCACATTAACATAAACTCTGCACACGCGTCTTAACCTGCGCTCACACATTAAAACCAGACGCTGCTATTTTACATGTATGATTACAATCATTCACTTCTTATCATAATCAACACCAGTTATGAAAAAAATAATAATAGCTGCAGAAAACAAATGTTTAAAACCCTTATCCCTCAATGTTAAAGGACATTAACTTTACAACAACATTAGAGAAAATAACACATTGTCGGTCGTACCAAATTTGAAACGTAGCTGGTAATACGACACTCCATTTATGGCAGACATTCGTTTGAGCTCATTAGCCTCAGTTTAGTGAAGTATTTCGCGTAATATTATGGGTTTTTATATCGCATTTTACTTCTTTTCAGATATCCCACCCAGTTATTTAGGCCGATATCGGACCGATACCGAAATCAGGTACGGAGTCGAGTTATCGCCATTTGATTGATTTCTTTGTAAAAGTGCTATTCTAATATTTGGTGTTCAGTCCAGAGGAGCAGCTAACAAGGTGCATTCAAGAAACCTCAGAAAATGTCATTACCTCTACAAACAGAAGAACCAAAGTTCAAGCTAAATCTAAAGCTACAGCTACTCACGGTCGAACTGGTGCAATCGGATCCACAGCAGCCACCGAAAACTGTGACCCTGTTTTTCTCGTTTGGCAGATCTGGTTCGTTCAAGCAGCTGAAGTCAAAGGTCGAGGTCGGCTGTCGGTGGCTCTTGAGCAGCAGGAGGCGCCGCAGCGACTTGACGCGACTCCGTAGCACTCGGACGATGCCGGATATGGAGGCACGCAAGCACACCAGCTTAGCCTCAGCCGCACAGTGTGTCATGGTGAAGTGAGTGAGTGAATGAGTGAATGAGACTGAGGACGAACAAACAAATGTCAGTGAGTCAGAGTGTGTGTGTGTGTGTGTGTGTGGGGGGGGGACCCAGAGGAGGAGGGAGAGCGGGATCCCCCCTCCTCAGCTGTAACCTTCCACTCAGTGTTTGCATCAGGTGTCAAACACTCCACACTCACACATGACTAGCATAAGTCACTGACCAGTGACCGGTGACCGACCTCCACATAAACACACATTATACACTGAATATTTAATCTTATTTTGATAGTTTTTAATGTTTGTTATTCCTAAATAAATAACATCAATGTGAAAAGAGTGCTGTATTCATCTATTCATGCTTTTAGAGTTCTGACCGTGCTCTCACCAAGAGCACACACACACGATTGGTTAATATGTACATAAATCCGACAAAATCCAGGGTGACGCACAAACAACAAGCGGTGTGCTGGGATGTGCTGGAGAAGGCATTGCTCAGTGGCCCGACTCTCCCATCATCAATACAAGATCTTGGTGAAAAATCAATGCAACACTGGAAGGAAATAAATCTTGTGACATTGCAGTAGCTTGTGGAAACAATGCCACAGTGAATGAGTGCCATATTCAAAGCTAAAGGCAGTCCAACGATGTGACCCTTTTTTTAGGTGACAACTTTTTTTTTTGGCCAGGCAGTGTATCTTCTGGCTAACATCTACATATCTTCTGGCTAACATCTGAATATCTTCTGGCTAACATCTGAATATCTTCTGAATATCTCCTGGATATCATTTGGCTAACATCTGAATATCTTCTGGCTAGCATCTGAATATCTTCTGGATACCTCCTGTCCAAAACATCTGGATAGCTTCTGGCTAACACCTGAATATCTTCTAGCTACCTCCTGGCTAACATCTGAGTATCTTCTGGCTAACATCTGAATATCTTCTGGCTACCTCTTGGCTAACATCTGGAGATCTTCTGGCTAACATTTCGCTATCTTCTGACCAACATCTAAATATCTTCTGGGTAACTTTTCTACTTCTACTTAGCTAACAGATTACTGATCGCAGCTTTAAGTCTTATAAAAGCAGTGTAAATATGGTTTGTTGTGATCATCAGTGAGTAAAGAGAATAAAACAGCAGCTGATAAACAGCAGCAGCAGGTATCTCATGGTTCAGTCAAACAGCTGGAGATGATTGTAGCAGACGTTCAACATGTTCACTTCATCGTTCAGATCTAATTAAAGAGTCTCACAAGTGAGTCACCATGATGTCGTTAACCATAATCACATTAACATAAACTCTGCACACGCGTCTTAACCTGCGCTCACACATTAAAACCAGACGCTGCTATTTTACATGTATGATTACAATCATTCACTTCTTATCATAATCAACACCAGTTATGAAAAAAATAATAATAGCTGCAGAAAACAAATGTTTTCGGATATGGAGGCACGCAAGCACACCAGCTTAGCCTCAGCCGCACAGTGTGTCATGGTGAAGTGAGTGAGTGAATGAGTGAATGAGACTGAGGACGAACAAACAAATGTCAGTGAGTCAGAGTGTGTGTGTGTGTGTGTGTGGGGGGGGGACCCAGAGGAGGAGGGAGAGCGGGATCCCCCCTCCTCAGCTGTAACCTTCCACTCAGTGTTTGCATCAGGTGTCAAACACTCCACACTCACACATGACTAGCATAAGTCACTGACCAGTGACCGGTGACCGACCTCCACATAAACACACATTATACACTGAATATTTCATCTTATTTTGATAGTTTTTAATGTTTGTTATTCCTAAATAAATAACATCAATGTGAAAAGAGTGCTGTATTCATCTATTCATGCTTTTAGAGTTCTGACCGTGCTCTCACCAAGAGCACACACACACGATTGGTTAATATGTACATAAATCCGACAAAATCCAGGGTGACGCACAAACAACAAGCGGTGACGCACACACACACCTGAAACAGTCCACCTGTCACACACAGACCACCACAACACAAACACAATGTACACAATGCTGTGGCAGTATGTGTGACATTTCTTGGATTAAGTCCCACCTGTTGTGCACTGGTTTGCACGCGCACACGCACACACACACCCACACACAGTACAAGAAGACAACTTTACCAAAACATCGCTACAACATCTTTTCCCAAAACAAATGAAGAACCAACCAAAGAATCTTAACTATTCAAATAAATGTGTTTCACCTTTGTCACCAAAAAGTTTTACAAAATATTGATAAGATTTGTGACCAAAAAGGTTTTTACAAAAAAAGAATGACCAGGACGAGACGAAAATGATCAATTATGTACGAACAAAAATGTTATGACATGTTTTAATGTTCTAAAAAAACTTTACATGAATGTGATGGACCAGCCCTGTCACTGTGTGAGGGCAGTTTGCGTGCACACACACATACGCGCCACCCACATACGCAACATGCCAAACAGAGACAGTGCAGGAGTTAAAATAGTTCCCTGATGTCCTAATGAACATGTCTGTGACATGCAGAGGTTGCGCTAGACTTTTTCATTGTCTGCCATTTTGACTGACAGGGTCATAAAAATCCCGTCATAATCAATTTTTATCGGCCACTTTAAATGATAATGATGACAAATTCAATTGCATTGTTCATATTGCAGTGGAATATGAACAGTTCACCTGTGGCCTAAACACACACAGTCTTCTCTATACTCCCGCCTAACCTCCTTACTGCCGCTTCCTCGCTCCGCTGAGGCCAGGGGCTGAGTTTGTCCTTCATCTTCATCTGCATCTATCCCTCTTTTTTCACCTCTTTTATCAACAGTTTTTGGGCTTTTTAAAGAAACTACTGACACTCAACTGCCGTGACATTTCTCTTCTTTTCTACTTTCTACTTACTGTAATATGCTCTTCACCACCAAGTGGTCAGGGGTGTGAATTGCAATCTGTCAAAAATGATGGATGGCCCTCAGATTTTCCCGTCACTGTTTTAAAAAAACGGTCAATGATGGAAAATATTCGGTTAACGCGACCCCTGGTGACATGCTTTGGTCAAAATGCCATAAGGATGAAGCACCATAGCAGTTCAATAACCCTGCTAAACCCGCCCCTTTCAGAACGCTCAGTTTTGAACATGGTCCCTTTATACGCAAATGAGACACAGACAAACACACACCCACTTCTTCCAGGGGGTTTCTGATTTGTCCTCTTTACAGTGCTCGCTCGCTCAGCTCCTGTTCCCTCCGCTCCATTCCTCTCCCTCTCCACCTCCCTCCACTAGTTCTCTGACAATATCAACATGGCAGCCGTCACAGGAAGAGACGTCCTACACAAGGATCAAGCCAAACGCTGCTGAACTGTAAATCAGTGAATCAAGTGAATCAAGTGAATCATTTCATAATAAAGGGCCAATGACGATGATTTTAAAAAGGAAAAGCAAATACCTACCTCAATGATCGTTAATAATCATTCTGTTGCATTTAAGATACTGGTGTCGGCATATAGGTGGTGCTGTTTCCTTCTGCTGCTACTGTGGTGTGTGTGTGTGTGTGTGTGTGTAAAAGTATCTCCATGGCAGCAGCTATTATGGATCGAGTGAGAGGGAGATTCCATTCCTGACAATCTGTGCAGCACAGAGCCTGTTACACAATCTAATTAACGTGCGCGCACGCACACACACCCACATTGGACATTCATGACTTAAGGGGACATTGCACTGACTTACATTCGTTTCCTGGATACTTACTCTAACCGTAACCACAATTACTACTGGCCTAATCCTAACACTGACCCTAACCTTACCCTAACCCTAACCTCAAAACATATCTTCACCTTAAAATGTAGTCATTTACGTGGTGGGGGACTTCATTTTTGTCCCCACAAGGAAGACAAGTCCCCATAATGTGACGGTGTAAACAGTTTTAGGTCCCCACAACGTTAGTAATACCCGCACACCCACACACACACACACACGTATATATACACACATATATGTGTACATAACAAATTATTGACAGATAAATCCACGTAACACAGAGAAGTATGTTTAATTGACAGCTCAACTTTTATCTTGTAATAATAATATATGTATATACATACACACACACACACAGAACACACATATATGTGTATATATACACACATATATGTGTATATAACAAATTACCAAAAACATGACTTTTCATACGTATTAAGACATTTTGTGGAGAAAAATGTGCAGAAGTCAGATGAAGATGAAGAAGATAAGGGTGGAGGGTCAGTGATGACAGGAAGTGAGTTACAGGAGAGATGACGTCAGAGGACATCAAGTATAGATGAGAGACAGACAGAGACAGAGAGAGGACGCCATCATTTATTCAAGAGAGACGCCATCTTCAATCACTCTGTGTACACACACACAAAGTTTGTGACTTTTCAAAATAAAAGAAAAGTCAGACGTTAACTGAACTCACATCAAACATTTTTAAAGGTTCATGTCATCACATTATCATCATGTTTTCATCCATGTTCACGTGAATAAGAGGAGCAGACTATCACACACACACACACAGCAGGATGTGTGGGTTCATTCATTCACACGTGTTCTTTTACCTGCTGAGTTAGACGGTGAGAGACATCAATCAACACTGAGAGAATAACTGATTTAAAATAAAAAAATCTTCTGTCACCATGCCAACCTGGTTACCGTGGTGATCTGTCCATAACACACACACAGATCTGTTGGACAGTAAAGTCACTGTCACCATAGTTTTACCCACCTTTGTCTGTGTGTCTACTCTCTCTCTCTCTCTTTTCTTTTTTAATCCTGATAAAAAAAACAACCTTGAGTGAGGAGTGAAAACACAGTGAAAACTAAAAATAATCCCAGCACATTGTGTCAAAATCAGTGTTTTAACCAAACAAAAGATTCTGTTTTACAGGAAACCAGAAAACATTCCAGCTTCACGGACGAGGAGTAGGATTAGGACACAAAAAGGTTTTTGAAACAAAACTGAAAAAGTTAGAGTTCTAAGATTAAAGTCAGAATTATAAGATTAAAGTCAGAATTATAAGATTAAAATCAGAATTATAAAATTAAAGTCAGAATTCTGGGGGAAAACGTTTGGAATTCTAAAGAAAACTATGACCTGAGTCTAAATAAATGTCTTTACAAACTTTTTATAGAAAAATGAAATCAGTTTCCATTAAAAATGTCAGTGAATACTTAGGGCAGCACAAAGTCACAAACTAATGACACACACACACGGAAGATCAGTGGACTTTAAACAAGATTATTTTATACTGGTGTGTGTGTGTGTACCTGTAGTTGTCTGTTCCTAATGTGAAATAGAAGCGTCTTCATGTTGCTCTGCTGTCACTGTGCTGCTCACACTGATCTACTGACAGACCCACAACACACACACAGGAAGTTCCTACAGCTGTTCGCCGTGGCGATTAAAGCATGTCCTGCCATTGTTTCACACTCACACACTCACACACACACACACACACACACACACACACACACACACACACACACACACACACACACACACACACACACACACACACACACACACACACACACACACACACACACACACACACACACACACACACACACGTCATCATGGAAAAGTTTGTGTTGCATGCACGAGGAAAGAAAGGAAACAAAAATCAAAGTTTTTATTATTAATGGAGAAAATCTGTGATCATGTGACAGTGATGAGGAAGAGGAGGAAACATGAGGAGGATGAGAATGAAAGTTTCTGTGTCAGGTTTCACCTCAGGCCACTCTGACATCTGAGAATGACATGAGGAGGAGGTGGAGGAGGGGGAGGTGGAGTAAGAGGAAGAAGAGGAGATGGAGGGAGAGTAGGAGGAGGGAGAGAAGGATGAGGGAGAGGATGAGGAGGAATAACAGGCACCTCTGGTTGTGATGATGAGAATATACGTGATGCATTCAAGGAACCTCGTAAATGTCCTCAGCTCAGTGAATTTGCTGCCACCTCGTGGCACAAATCAGGTCATCACTGTTTTTTATATACCACAAAGGTTTAGTTTTTGATATATAATCCCTGTAATCTGTGGTTTTAAACCTGCTGATCTGACATCTGATCCGACAGCTGAATCAACCCTTTGATCATCACTGATCACACACTGATTTCAATGGAATTTACTGATTTGAATGTACTGTGTGTGTGTGTGTGTGCGTGCGTGCATGAGCTGCTGCATTCAGGAAAACCGGCGCCGAGTTTCACAGATTACATCAACTCCCGATGACCTCACAATGGCAATACCCACAATGCCTTGTTCACAGCACACACACAGATTCTGCCCATTATATCACAAAAGAATGAAGCAAGTGATCATGAAAGAAACTAAACAGAGACAAACACAGACACAGCTTTCTACCTCTTGCTCTCATCACACACACACACACACACACACACACACACACACACACACACACACACACACACACACACACACACACACACACACACACACACACACACACACACACACACACACACACACACACACACACACACTTTAAGCCTCTTCCCATCAATCAATATTTTCTCTCTCTTTCTCTCTGTATCCATCAATATCCACTTACACCAGTGTGGGCGGGGCCGAGGTTTCCATTTTAGGTGCCCAGGCCTGAGTGCGCACACTCTCTCTTTCACACGCACACACACACACACGCGCACACACACACACTATATCTCTCTCACACACGCACACACTGAAGGATGACCAGACAAATATCTATGAACTATTTCCTTTGACAAAATAAGAGCAAAAAACAAACTTTTGTTTTGACCACACACACGCGCACACACACCTGAGCTTGTTGAGTAACAGTGTGTGTGGGCGTTAAAAAGATGCCAGAGAAAGTCAGTGCAGATGGTTGGAGAAGATTAAACACCATCTGCCAGCAACACACGCACACACGCATGCACACACACACACACACTACATGACACACACACACACACGGAAGGTTCAGTGATGATTCATGAAATCTGAAAAATGACAATTCTATAATAAGAAAATTCATTACGATTAGTGATGAAGCTCATTCTCCTCAGAGACCACTGAATAATTCAGTTTTTCTTCAGACGTGTGTGTGCGTGTCTGTGCGTGTGTGTGCCGTTTGTGTGTGTGTGTGTTGAAGATAAGGGTCAGCAGTTGAAGTCGTTCCAAGTCTCAGCTGAGGTGACAGTTTGTCAACAGTTTGGACAAACTCTCAACCTTTGACTCTGAACATCACAATTCTGGTGAAACTCTAAAAGGTCAAAGTTCAAAATTCAGTTTGAGTAAAAAAGCACAGCATAGAAGCGTGTCAGAGCGTGTGAGGTCATCACCGTGGGGTCAAACTACCGTAATATTCGTTGCACGACTCGATTTTTGCAGAAAAAGAGAAGAAAAGTGGAAGTGATGAAACCAAACAGACCATAATGAACACACCTCAGGACACATGAGAGACACAGCTTTGCACGTCCAGCGACAATCACTGACATAGACACAGACACACACACACACACAGTCGTCCCGAGGAAACAAGAAGTTACATCTTTTTTCTGAATTTTCAGGACGAGGTGGAAAACTTCGAACACTGCTTCCTACAGATGTTCTCGGGACAGACTGCTGATAGGACGCTGGGGACAAGTGTAGTACTGTATATAGTGTACGTCTATAGAGGTTGACAGTGTCGTTTCTTGCCACAGGGGGGCACTAATTCAGTACTTCAGTACTTCAGTAGGGCAGGTGTGAAACTAAAGGCCCTGGTTTGACTTCCCACACACAGCCATGGTGCGTGGACTGCACAAACTGAACTGAAGGGAATCGGTATCAGTCAGTATTAAGATATTAAAGGGTTAAGGTAAGGGGGTTAGGGAATGTATTACGTGTCCTCACTAAGATATCAAAACAAGTTGTGAGTGTTAATAATGTTTATTTTGAACAAATCATTAATAATTGTGACATTGTAACAAATTAGTGACGGATTAGCCGACAGCTAGTTTGTATATTTCTATTTCTATGTGAACACAGATGATGACTGTTGTTTCAGTGTGTGTTCCTGTGTGCCTGTGCGTGTGTGTTTTAAATAAAGCCTGAACAAACACGATTGGTCAGAGCAGAAAGTGAAACTATGACCAGTATGAATCCAGTGTCTGTGATGTTATGGAAACAAACGCTGCTGCTGCAGCTGCGTTTTCATTAAACTCTGTCAGAGACCAGACCAGGTCTGAGACCAAGTTTAAGAAACCAGCTCTAAGACCAGGTCTAAGAGACCAGGTCTAAGAGACCAGGTTTTGTCCGTCAGTGTTTTGTCCACACAGAAACTGTGTTTTGGTTTTTAGACCATTTATGAACACATGAAGCCGTTTCCATGTACTATAGAAAAAAAGTTGTTTTCCTGAAAAACTGTAAAATACCCAAAATATAATAGAGTACATATAATCTTTTTTTTTGCCCATATCACCGACCCCCGACCTGAAACTCCATATTTGTCTGGGGATTCCTCTGTGAATGACCTCATCCAGGGGCCACACACACACAGAGCAGATGGCGGCAGATGTTAGTTGGTTCCTCAGAGATCAGTGATGTTCTAAACACTGTGTGGAAAACATTTACTGCGCTATGAGCACTACAGTCAGTGTGTGTGAAGTCAATGTGTCACATCACTCGTGTGTGTGTGTCTGTGAGTTTTTCAAACTGTCAAATTGAGAGAAATGAAGATTGAATTTGATTTTACATTGAACATTATGAGTATATAATATGAATGGAATCATCTTATTTTATCTGAAGCCAATTCAGGCCAAACAACTTGAAGAAATATCTCATAATAAAGTGATTTTTCTGACGGTTCTGTCGGTTAATATCAAAATTATTATTATGTTATTATTATATTATTTTATGAATGATCTTGTTGTACATGTTTGTCTGTACAGCCCTGAAGTTGTTTTTAAGCAACCATTATTATCACTATAATCCAAATAAAAGAGTACAATGATTGTTACTGTAATGATTGGAGCAGATTTACCGTCATTTACTGAGTGAATTATGCCAAAAAACTTGAATTATCCTGAACCCTAACAACAGCTTCTGCCTCATTAGGACCAGGTTTTTGTCTCCATGAGGACGACTGGTCCTGACAAGGTCAGTGTTTATGACAGAACACGCACGTACACAGAAGTTTCACACTCAGTTAAGTCAGTGAAACTCACTCATTAACAGCTTTACAACATATTCATCCTCACTCCCATGTGCACTTTTCACATCTTGTTCCTTCGACACAGAGGTGTGTGAGTCTGTGTGAGTCTGTGTGAGTCTGTGTGAGTCTGTGTGAGTCTGTGTGAGTCTGTGTGAGTCTGTGTGAGTCACTGCAGACTCTGGAGAGTGAGGTAATGAGTGCTCAGCTCTTCTCAGACAGACGATCCATTAGCCATCTTTCCTTTGCATTTAAAAATCAATGTGTGCAGCTGCAGCCCGGCCTGCTGCTGCCGACACAAACACACACACACGCACACACAAACACACACATCTCGTCAATAGAAGCTAAAAACCTCTAGTGCTCGTGTTTCCCACCTTTACCTCCACATTAACGTACGTCTGATGTCACACATCAGTGAAATTCGTTCACTGCCTCACAGTTTCTGTGTCACTTTGACGCAAATGTTGCCATGAATATTCATTCATCAGTCAGAGAGCAGCAGCGGTGGCAGCATGAACACATGAAACCGCTCGCTTCTGAAAGAACAGAAGGACGTGGATCTGCAGATCAGATTAACGGTCAGACAGCCTTGGTTTTTCATCAGTGCGTGTTTTTCTGAACACTTGGCGGCACATTTCCATGTCTGACGCAGATATCACAATCTTCGGCATCTTTATTTAACCTCCAAGTTGTTGAGAATACAGTTTTTCTGACCACATGTGCTGGATTTTGGCCACTTAGCAAAAGACTAAGACTAAACTAGAGAGGGTCGGGCATATCCGGTGACAAACTTTCAACCGTAGAAGAAGAAGAGCTACTCTCGTTGTAGCTGCTGAGCTCCGTACAACTGATACGCTCAGCAGCTACAACGAGAGTAGTTCTTCTTCTTCTACGGTTGACAGTAGAAATATAAAGCAGAACACGGCACCAAACTTCACCTAAAGGAAGGAGCAGTGCCAACAATATGTACATTACAATTTTTACAAACAGTAAAACTGTCTTTGTGTGCATGTTTTGTCGTTTAGCATTAGCGATAGCCGGCTACAGGCTAAGCTACGCTTGTGTTTTATTTGCATGTGTGTTTATCATCTCGGTAACCACAACGTTATCCAAGCTACAGGCGTCCTGCATCAGTCTTTCACTTGTCACAGTGTCTTCTGACTCTGGGTCAGACTGCGGCTCAAATGCGTGAGGGATTACGGCATTACTCAATGTTTTGATAATTGCTAGTGGTGCATCCGCCTTCCCAGAGGGGCAGCTGTGGGTATGAGAGCTGACGTGCCAATGACGTCACTTCCAGGTAACTGGCCAATCACAAGACACTCTGTGTTCTGTGGGTGTGGTTTTGGTCTGAAACAGCGCGGCTGACAAGAGCGTCAGTGATGAGACATTTACACCGGCTCATTTGCAGCGACTCGGAGGTTTTTGACCATAAAAACGACATATCGCACATATAAGTGAGATAGGACCATGCTATGTCCTCTTTAAAATCACTGTTTTTCTCTATGGGGTTTGGTGTAGGAGAGTACTCACTATCACAAAACTTCAGTTTCCTGTTGGAAAAGTCTGTCTAACAAACTTAACCCAAATAACTTAAAGGGGACATATTATACCCTATTTCCGCCATTAAAATAGTTCCCTGGTGTCCTAATGAACATGTCAGTGACATGCTTCGGTCAAAATACAATAAGGATGAAGAATCATAGCAGTTCAATAACCCTGCTAAACCCGCCCCTTTCAGAACGCTCAGTTTTCGTGCATGGTCCCTTTGCATGCAAATGAGACACAGGCAAACACACACGCACTTCTTCCAGGGGGTTTCTGATTTGTCCTCTTTACAGCGCTTTACAGCTCTATTCGTCTCCCCCTCATGGCAGTGTGCGCAGAAAACAGCGAGAGTGCCGTCACAGGAAGAGACGTCCTACATAAAGATCGAGCTGAACAGTGCCGAACTGTAAATCAGTTAAAAACACTTATAAACAGCACTGCTGATCGCCAGCGGCGCACGGCGAACTGAATAAACTGCATGTTGCTGTATCAGACCGGAGACTGATCGCCACTGTGCTCCGGAGACCTCGCCACCGCCGATCGCCACCGCTGATCGCCAGCGGCAAGCTGCATAAACTGCCGCTGTATGTTACTGTATCAGACCGGTGACTGTGCTCCGGAGACCTCACCACCGCTGACCAGCTCCGGTGAGCTGGCGATCAGCGGTGACACAGAGAGTGTAGCACCGCTGCACAGAGAGTGCAGCACCACTGATCGCCACCGCTGACCAGCCCCGGTGCTCTGGGCAGTTTAGGCAGATCGCCGCTCGCCGCTGGCGATCAGCGGTGACACAGAGAGTGTAGCACCGCTGCACAGAGAGTGCAGCACCGCTGATCGCCACCGCTGATCGTCAGCAGCGAGCTGCATAAACAGCTGCTTTATGAGATGGTATCAGACTGAGTCTGTGCTCCGGTCATGGAGGACGTACTGAACAAATATGTTTAATTAGGACGTGTCAGAATGGTCAGTTATGAGCTCTGTATGACCTTTTCTTAACAATGTGTGTGTTTGTATGTCGGTGAAATACGTCCCCTGACTAAATACGGCGACCGCTGGCCGCAGTCTGATGCGATGTGGTGCGAACACACGTTTGCTGACTTTATCCGGCACATTAGCTTCATATATAAAACCCTCTGTAAAACACTATGCTCCACTGTGCAGCCACCAACAGCACACTTGTCCCTTCGCGTTGACATAATACCCTCTTCCTCCCTCGCCTGCACTCTCGCAGGGACAAGGTGGAGCTCGGAAGTAAACTTACTGGTGGGGCGGGTAACATTCGCGGTGAAATGCGCATGCTGCCGTCATAAGCGCAGGGAATTCAACATCGAGCGTTTTATCGCCTATACTTACACTAAGGGGGACCACGAAAACATGACTGAGTATTCTTTTTCCACACGTTGGCGACTGGTAGGGCCTCCACAGTCCCAAATATAAGTATTAAAATGGTTAAAAAGTTGATTTTGCATAATATGTCCCCTTTAAATAATAACCTGAATTACTATACAGGTCATGTAAAGTGTAAATCATATTTTGCTTTATTATCAAATTTTGTAAATTTAAGGGATGAAGCATGTTTAAAAAAGGGTGACATTTCACAAACAGAAAAGTCACAGCTCTGTTACAAAATGTTCCAGACGCCAGCGTGCGCTCACCTTCAGAGTAAACAACAACAGCAGCAGCAGCAGCAGCAGCAACATCTAACCCAAAAATAAATTCATGACAAATTCATGATGAGATGCATCGGAGCAGAGGCAGAAACAGAGGATTGTTTTCGCCTTGAAGATGACTCATGTTTTTTAACAGAGAGAGCTTTCATACCAGCAATTATCCTGCACACACACACAAAATATGTGATATTGACATAGTTCCTGACCCTTGCGTTGCTCAAGGGCTCTATAGCCCCCTAAGGTGAAAACAGAGGCAAAATTGAGTTCCATTGAATTTCCGGAAACTTGGTGTGAAGATGTTACAGACCAAGACGAACAAAAAAGTCCACTGTAACCATGGCCTCAATTCAAAAGGAAGTCGGACATTTAGAATTTTGGCGGCAATTTGCACCCTACGTAAATGAGCAAACTCGTCCGAGCGCATTTGTCGTAGCAACATAAAAAACACAGCAATTTCTACTTGACACATCAAAGGTGAAATTTTGTCAAAAGGTTTTGCGGATTCAAAATGGCGCGGCCATGGCAACCCTCGTTGTTTTGGTGAATTTCAACCATTCGCCACGAAACTGAAAGTGCCCTATGACTTCGGCATGCGTTGAGTTCCACGAATTTCCCAATACTTGGTGGGAAGATGTTATAGACCAAGACGAACAAAAAAGTCCACCGTGACCAAGGCATCAACTCAACAGGAGATACTTTGAATTTTGCCATCCATTTTGGCGATTTGCGAAATAAAAAACCAAGCCAATATGTACTAATTTGTGTTTGTTTTTTTGTAATTTATAGATTAATTTATCATCATATATATGTTTTATATTGTTTTACTATTGAAGTACACAACATTCTGGATGAAAACAAACATGTGAATTACCGTCATGAATATTGTTATTGCAGTGTAGTGATGGCATAGCATGTTATAATTTTGTGCATTGGCCCCGCAGGTCATTTCAGTTTGAGAGTCTTGTTTAAACAGTGAAAAAAAAAAAGATCATACAGGGAAAGTTCTGTTTTTCGTGTATAATTGAGACCATGAGAGTCTCGTTAAAACCAGGAGATAGGGGTGAACTTACAGGCATGGAGTCTTCCTCGCCCACCGAGTCCTCAGGCTCATGATGACCGTCCTGTAAATCACAGAGAGAGAGAGAGAAACGTTAGGTATTAATACAGACACACACACACAGTGTCACAGATGCAGGTTGAAACATGTCCACGTCCCTGAAAACACGGCACAAACATACACTGCAAAAACTCACTTAAACACACAGTGTGACGAACGAGACTAAAACTGAAGCAGTTACTATTATTTTTCAGTTTGACAAAAGAAATTTGACGAGCTCAATGTGCATGAAAACTCGCTAAATCATGTCAGTCATGGTGAAAAATAACGTGGTAAAGTGGTTTGTTGAGTGGGGGTGGCCACGTGTATCAGGTCACCACAAAGAAAAAAGTATACGGACCCATTACCTCAACCCAACAGGAAGGAGGCAT
The DNA here is from genome assembly GCF_019176455.1 of Solea senegalensis. NCBI lineage: Eukaryota > Metazoa > Chordata > Actinopteri > Pleuronectiformes > Soleidae > Solea > Solea senegalensis. Next base: position 38,627,961 of record NC_058021.1, on the reverse strand, counting down.
TTTAGGATTGAACAGGCATATTGGGGTGATTTTGGCAAATTTGCACATGGCAGTATTTGGACAAACTTTGTCGCGATCAAGTTCAAATTCGGTCACGTCACAGTGGACAAGATGAGGATGAAAAGTTACTAAAAGCTTCACTTTGTGTCACACGGTGTAGGTGGTAGGGGGTGTCAAAGTTGCGGCCAATTCTGATGACTCGCCAAAAACATAACACATAACCACACTGTTCACAGTCTGATCTCAACCAAACTTGCTA